>NC_084995.1:6828237-7128237 GCF_963854185.1 Sardina pilchardus
AAGCTGTTGACGTGTGTGTTCTGTCCTCTGTCTTCTGTGATTCCCCCTCCCAATCTCATATTTCTGACTGAGAGACATTAGTTGCGTTTTCATCCAACTCATTTGAATTAGTGATGCGTATACGTGGTAATGCGCATTTAAATAAAATGCGCAGTAGTCACCGTTTCAGGGACATTGTAAGTATTTTCTCACAAGGGTACGGAAGATGTCAGCGGGGGTCCGGGGATTTCTCCCCCGTAAATGTTGACATTTTGACCTCTAAACAGAGAATTTTAACAGTTTTAACAGTTTTCGGTGGACAGAATTACAGAACAGAGGAAGCAGTGCCCATCTTCTGTCTGATTCGCGTGACGTGAACATGGTCTGCCTGCAATAGGCTATCACTTACCACGCGGGGGTGGAATGGTCCCCGGGGACCAAACGTAATTTTTCCGGAAAAGTCTACTGGGGCTATATGCCCACCAAGTTTCATGTGCCCCGGTGTTATGGTGTCCCGGGAATCGTTGACCAACAATTCAGGAAGTAGATGAAGGGAGACAAACAAAACAAAAAAAAAAACCTTTAACAATCACGATACGACCGCCACGCTAGCTATGCTAGCGACGGTCATAATAATGGGTGTTAAATATTCCATAACCGCTAGATGGCAGCATGACACAGCAAGCAGGCCTAAACTGCTGTGTCATACTGTGTCATGCAGTATTATTTCAGAGAAAGCATGCTCTGGGAACAAAATACAGTTGCCTGTCCACTGTCCAGTGTATCCATTGGTCCATTGGTCAAGGAAAATGACAAGTGTCTTGTTGCGGTTCGGGAGTGGGCGATGCGCACTTCACTGACCAACAGTGGGTGGTGAGCTTTAGATTCAGCAAGTCCAGGTTTGAAGAATTAACCAAATGATAGGCCTAGCTGTTACCCCCAGTAGGCTACTCGTTGTCAAACGCCTATCGTAGGGCAATTTCAAAGCATACGACTGAGAATTTCTTGTTGCCTACTGGTGCGAGTCTGCTGAGATTATGCTGAGGTTACGTCATGCAAATAAACTGTTTCCATCACCTTCAGTCGCATTATACCCCTGCTGAAAAAACCAGCAAGAAACCAGCTTAGGCTGGTAGCTGGTTTTAGCTGGTTTTAGCTGGTCTTTGCCCAAAACACAGTTCTTATTGCTGGTCTTTGCTGGTGTAGCTGGTAGGCCACCAGCTAGACATGCTGGCGTGACCATCTGAGGAAGCTGGTCGTGCTGGTGTGACCAGCCTGTCGTTTGGGATACAGCTGGTTTAAGATGGTCATGCTGGTGACCAGCCTGTCCAGCTTGACAAAGAGGGTCAAGCTGGTTTTCTAGAATGACCAACATAAGCTGGCGTGGCCAGTAAAAACCAGCAATGTAGACCAGCAACACCAACTAAAATGACCATCTTAAGGTGGTACGACAATCAAAACCAGCTGAATTACCATCATAAGCTGGGTAAACCAGCTGAAGGTGTGTTTTCGCGAGAGTTTTGCTGGTCTAGCTGGTTAACCATCAAAGGGTGGCCAAACAAGCTGGTTAACAAGCTGGTCAACCAGCAAACCACCTTTAGCTGGTCAGGCTGGTTTTTTCAGCAGGGACCTTATGCGCATCAATAGTTCTCACCCCTCTCAAGCGAATCAAATATCTATGCGCATTAGAGATTTTAAAGAGACCCTATGCAACTTTTTCATAGTCATAAAATCGCTTAGAAATCGTTGTTTTGCTTGACTGACCAGTTTTATCTAAAACAGTCACATTTCCTCCCGCCCCTAGTGTCCCTATCCGCTATTACAACCTTGCAACTTTCTGATGAACGATCGTCTGCTGTTTACATCTGGAAGTCAGAGACGCGTAAGGAACAAGAAGAACCACGCCTGCAATTTATATATAGTCTATATATGTATAAATATACACGCTAAAGCTGTCGGGGAAGCTCTGCAGAGAAATATGCAAGCATAAAACGAGCGAAAACGAAAAACGAAACTGAAACCAGAGATGAAATCGCCAATCCTGCATTGTTCCTCTTTAATGCACATTTCACATTTTTCCAACCGGGATTTCTTAAGGCCCATTCATGCTCAACGTAAAATACGGATATGGATACGTGTGGAGTGTTTCAAATGTTCTTTCCGTTGATTTCGTCGTACTTTGACAAGAAATTGAGGGGCTTATGATTACGGATGAATCGGATGAAACGTTGCAATACCGAGCACTACCACACGAATACCACACGAAAAAGTGGGGGTACTATGCATTCATACGTAAAATACGGACGGAGGTATGAAGACATCACCGGGAAGAACGTCCGTACAAAATACGGACGTAAACTGCCACACGTTGAGCATGAATGAGCCTTTATTCGAATACTTAAAATGCGCATTAGAAAGTTAGAATAGAATAGAAACACAACTATTGTAAGAAATAATAGGCGCGTTCAAGATGGCTGCGCAGCACAAGATGCATGTGGTTAAAAATCTGTCCACGATGGTCTAGATGGGTGTGTTTTCGACTCGGCAGTCGGTATCACATGGCCTCAACTTATCGCGGGAGCAAGGCGTGGCCAGGTGGCTGCTCAGCAGCGGAGCAGCAGCTCTAGAGGTACTGCGGAGCAAGAGTATTGGTTCTACCTGTGCACTTAACACAGGTGATCTTGTTAATTAGCTGCTTGGCTGAAGAGTTGTGCTAATTAGAATCAGCTGGTTTAAGTAAATGGTTGTAACCAGGGGGTCAGGATTTGACTGATTATTAGCTTCACCTATAGACCTCTGAAGTTCGCCTACAAAAAAGCTGCCATCTTTGAAATTCGGTATCTGGCGATTTTTCCTATGGGAAAATAACATGGGGATTTTGAATTATCGCACCTGTTAAACTCTCGCGGGGACGATAAAGTCTTAAATGCAGACGTTTTCCTGAACACACTTTTGTCCTCTGCCTTCTTGTGCATACTGTGATCTCCGGTACGTGAAGTCGGCACACTTTCATATTTGCTACCCCAGAGCTAACTGGCTAACTAACTTAATGGCAAGTTGCATCGCAAGTTAGCTCTGGGGTAGCAAAAATCAAAGTCTACCGCCTTCGCGTACCGGAGATCACAGATTCCTCTCGAAGGCAGAGGACAAAAGTGTGTTCAGGAAAACACCTGAATATCCGATTTTGTCATCCCCGCAAGAGTTTAACAGGTGTGATAATTCCAAATCCCCATGTTAATTTCCCATAGGAAAAATCGTCAGATACCGTAACTCCAAATATGGGCAAAGATGGTAGCTTTTTTGTAGGCGAACTTCAAAGGTCTATTAGCAAGGCACTTCCTCGTCGCCATTTTCCAGAAAAACTATCATGTCCAGTGCCATTTCTCTTCATGCTGATTGGTGGCTGTTCCACTCTCAGCTCATGCACGAGCTTAGTGTGGGCACAAGCTCTCCTTCTGTACCTTATGTCAATCAGTAACCTGGCACTTAATTGGCTAAGTAAAACGGCACTTAGCCAAGCCCCTTGAAACGCCATGTTGAAGTCTGAAAAAATCGTTAAATTTTGGCGATTTTCACTAGCCCAGCCAGAGAATGTCTAATAGGGGGAGAACGACCACTCGCTAAATACTGCCGCATGGTAGCCTACTGCAACTAGAGGACGATCGTGAGCAAGTGGAGAATGAATGGAGGTGAATGGAGTTTCTCCTAAAATCCACTTTTCTCTGGATATAATTTTTTGTGCAGAAATCGGAATATTGTATGCGAAAGGGGGGTCAAAGAAAATACACACGGCTGAGTATTAGATGTTTTAAGTCCCTCTATTGTTCTAAAAAGCCTTTGTCGATTACGTCATTCATTAGCAGGATGCTAGTGAGTTATGGGCAACAACGACCAACTTTCGACCTATAACCCATATTGAGCTTGCAGAAACTAAAATCCAATTTTCGATTTTTTAATGACAGGTGAAACAGACCAATTTAGCCGTCTAGCGCCATAGACCTCTGAAGTTCGCTTACAAAAAAGCTACCATCTTTGCCCAAATAAGGAAATCCGGTATCTTGAGATTTTTTCTATGGGAAAATAACATGGGGATTTTCAATTATCGCACCTGTTAAACTTACCCGGGGATGATGACATTGGAAATGCAGACGTTTTTCGCTACACAGTTTTGTCCACTGCCGTCTAGTGGATACTGTGATCTCAGGTAGGTGAAGACAGCACACTTTGATCTTTGCTACCCCAGAGCTAACTTACAATGCAACTTGCCATAAGCAGTTAGCTTCAGTTAACACCTGGAA
Organism: Sardina pilchardus; assembly: GCF_963854185.1. Taxonomy (NCBI): domain Eukaryota; kingdom Metazoa; phylum Chordata; class Actinopteri; order Clupeiformes; family Clupeidae; genus Sardina; species Sardina pilchardus. Next base: position 6,832,515 of record NC_084995.1, read on the forward strand.
CTCCTTATATGGGCAAAGATGGCAGCTTTGGGTCCGTTTTGTAGGTGAACTTCAGAGGTCTATCAGAGAATGTCTAACAGAGCCCCTTTAGGGAGAGCCGGTCCACTTCCTATTAACTCCATTGTACCGGATTGTTCCTGCAATCTGTTGAAATTCCGCTAGGGGCGTTGCCGAGCAAGTGATAAATGAATTGTGGTCTATGGGGCTAGGCGGCCAGAACTCGTTTTTTTCACAGTTGACAACTTCATTTCTTAATGTACATTGTCGTAGTAGCTACCTGAGTATAGGTTTTCCACTGGAAATGAAATAAAAAGTCACTCATGTCCTTTCTGCTTTTCATAGAATGGGCCGTTTTCCCTGTAACATGCTAGCATTTAGCTCATGGATGCTCGCGACAATCGCGACCGATTACGACCGTCGTGAAGCTGAACCTTCTTTTAGGTCTATGGCCGTAAAGTGGTTCGCTTGTGTCACGTGACATGAAAACTTTGAAAGGGTTTTTAGGAATAACAACACATATTGAAAATTGTATTGGTCAGCTGATTGTCAAGTCAAGTTATCCTGCATCGCATGCATTAATGCAATTTTAGGAGAAAAAATTATATAACGACAAATGTGGTACTGGGGGGTTCAGCTCCATTGCCACTCATTCATTCATCACTTGCTCGCGATCGCCCTCTAGTTGCAGTACCATGCGGAAGTATTTCGCTAGTGGTCCTTCTCCCCTTATTAGACATTCTCTGATGTCTAATAAGGGGAGAAGGACCACTAGCGAAATACTTCCGCATGGTACTGCAACTAGACGGCTAGAACTCGTTTTTTTCACAGTTGACAACTTCATTTCTTAATGTACATTGTCGTAGTAGCTACCTGAGTATGGGTTTTCCACTGGAAATGAAATAAAAAGTCACTCATGTCCTTTCTGCTTTTCATAGGATGGGCCGTTTTCCCTGTAACATGCTAGCATTTAGCTCATGGATGCTCGCGACAATCGCGACCGATTACGACCGTCGTGAAGCTGAACCTTCTTTTAGGTCTATGGCCGTAAAGTGGTTCGCTTGTGTCACGTGACATGAAAACTTTGAAAGGGTTTTTAGGAATAACAACACATATTGAAAATTGTATTGGTCAGCTGATTGTCAAGTCAAGTTATCCTGCATCGCATGCATTAATGCAATTTTAGGAGAAAAAATTATATAACGACAAATGTGGTACTGGGGGGTTCAGCTCCATTGCCACTCATTCATTCATCACTTGCTCGCGATCGCCCTCTAGTTGCAGTACCATGCGGAAGTATTTCGCTAGTGGTCCTTCTCCCCTTATTAGACATTCTCTGATGTCTAATAAGGGGAGAAGGACCACTAGCGAAATACTTCCGCATGGTACTGCAACTAGAGGGCGATCGCGAGCAAGTGATGAATGAATGGGTGGCAATGGAGCTGAACCCCCCAGTACCACATTTGTCTTTATATAATTTTTTCTCCTGAAATTGCATTAATGCATGCGATGCAGGATAACTTGACTTGACAATTAGCTGACCAATGCAATTTTCTATATGTGTTGTTATTCCTAAAAACCCTTTCAAAGTTTTCATGTCACGTGACACAAGCGAACCACTTTACGGCCATAGACCTAAAAGAAGGTTCAGCTTCACGACGGTCGTAATTGGTCGCGATTGTCGCGAGCATCGATGAGCTAAATGCTAGCATGTTACAGGGAAAACGGCCCATCCTATGAAAAGCAGAAAGGACATGAGTGACTTTTTATTTCATTTCCAGTGGAAAACCCATACTCAGGTAGCTACTACGACAATGTACATTAAGAAATGAAGTTGTCAACTGTGAAAAAAACGAGTTCTAGCCGCTTAGCCCCATAGACCACAATTCATTTATCACTTGCTCGGCAACGCCCCTAGCGGAATTTCAACAGATTGCAGGAACAATCCGGTACAATGGAGCTAATAGGAAGTGGACCGGCTCTCCCTAAAGGGGCTCTGGGTCTATACAGGAGGTTAACTGGATTCGCACACAGACTAGTGTGCTGTCGACTCCAAGTCCAAGTCCAAGTCCAAGTCCTTCTCTCTCTACTCTCTGATTCGTCATCTCTCTGACTCACTCTGTCCTCTCAGTTGGACATTTGACTTGTGGCGGTTTGTACGAACAAAGTCCTTGGCTTTCTTTATGGAGCTTTCGGGAACTATTGTATGCTAAAATTGACTATCGACTATTGTATGCTGAAATTGGTTTGAGAAGAGGTTAATTCACAGCACAATTTATTGTGTCAATTTGTACCATCGCTTGGTGTGGTAAGACTTATTTGGTAGGAGTTATTTCATGGATATGGCTGATCGATCCAAGCGAGCGCTAACCCAGTTTACTGTAACTGCATTCAGAATACCCTAACTTGGTCTCCTTGAGAAGTCAAACAACTTTGCCATGTAAACAACCCTGTGATGTATTCATCTCTAAAGACTCAATCAATCAATCAAACAAAATCAAGCAAAAAACCCCACTGGGGTGCTGGCAGGCAGGCAATTGAGTTAAGCATGAGAAATAATCTTATTCTATTGATCTCAATCTGATAATGGGCATGTTCACATGGACATTGATATTCCGATATTTACCTCATTAAGATAATATTCCAAATAAGACGCTACCATGTAAACAGCATTTTCTAATTGCCTTGACCAGAATAAGGTCATAGTCACAATAAGCAATATCATACGGACATGTGGAGTATTCTGATCTCAGTCACTTTATTATAGTGCACTGTATTCATGTGCATCCCCTCATCGCATCTTAACATACTATTTGAATTATCAGTGCAGAAACTTTTCAGAATCAAATGCCCTTACTAGTAATACTCAAACTATGAGTGTCATTTTTTAAATTCACTTCAGTTGCCTATTGCATTTGTTTTGGCCATGATGTTGAGAATTCAGGGGAAAAAATTCTCACAAAGAAATAGATTTCTTGTTCTTCAGAACAAATGTGAGTTTTAAGGTGTTAATATGTTGGCAAGGGAAGTGTGTGTGTGTGTGTGTGTGTGTGTGTGTGTGTGTGTGTGCGCAGCGTAATGAAGTGCTACACAACACAGTCTAGTGAGCTGAGTGATTCTTCCTAAATGTGTTAAACTCAAGAGTGCTACAGGAGACTCAAGGAGACTCTGATGACCTGCCAGTGGAAATGTCATTTTGCATGGCAACAGCTGTCACAGTTTTTTGAAAATATGAATCAATGTGTGAAGTGAACTCACATACACTTTCAAGACACAGCCATACACCCAGCCAGGTACTACAGAGAGAGAGAGAGAGAGAGAGAGACCACACACAGGCCTACACCCAGCTTTGACACACACACAAATTAGATTTAACGAATGCACATTTTACACTTGCACTTTGTGCATGAAAAATGTGCTATATAAATAAACAGGTAAGTATTTATTTTACACAAACAAACACGCAATGCATACATACATACAAGCAAACAAACAAACACACAAAAAATGATGACCCCATCTTTGACTAGGCGCCGCGCCACTCAGTCACTGCTGTCCTCTTAGCGCTGGTCAATAGGCTGTTAGTGAGAATGCTGACATGGCCGATGGGTGTGCTGTACACAAGTGGACCAAAGAGCCACGGCGAGGCTGATTGACAACCTGTCCCACAGAATGATGAGCTGCCTGCTGAGCCATCGATTGCTACGCTGGGTAACCATGACAACCGGAAGATGTTGTGGAGATGCCTCAGTGATAAAGGGGAGTAATATGTTGCAGACACGTTTTGGAAGAGAAAAAAATGTGACCCTGCAAAGCGAAACCAGTCGTTTCGGTAACATTTCCAAAATTAAGTTATTGTGCTCACGTAAACGGCATAAGCTTTCCAACGATATACTGTATATCAAGGGTATTACACAAACTATCGCTAAGATAACCGCATCCAAAGTTGACATGGTTCTCCTGTCACGATATGCCAGAGGAGAAATCTCCTTTTTAAGCAACGTGGACAACGGGAATGACTGCAAATGTGTTGAATCTTCGCCGGGTTTTACAGTCAAGACGTATGTTTTTCCGTGAAATTAGTTCACGATATGAAACGGTAGACTGTATACTGTCGAATTATGCGAGAACGTGAAATTCAACATTTTAACCCAGAAGTTTGTTTATTGTGGATTTTCTCAAAATAGCGTCATGCGCAAAGTGATTGATTTCGCTTTGAAGAGTCACAAATGAGTTTTGGAACTGTGGCTGTATGAGTGTAAAGTGAATGCTGATTTTAACAGTGACACAAAACAAAGGCACTTGGTTGTGGGTCTTTTGAAATAACTGTTTATAGGCTACAATGTGGGAAGTGGTTCTACTACAATATGGGAAGCAATGCCAAAGAAATGAGATAAGATTTGAAAGAGATTGAAAATCATGATCCCAAACACAATGACATACAGTACATATTCCTTCTTTGCTAATTATTTTCCCTTTGTTAAGCACTATCCTCACCATGACACCCCACCCTCTCTGATGCAAAGGTAGGTGTTAGCTTAATGAATCTCATCCTTGAGCAGGTTAAGATGACTATGTACGTAAGCAGGAACAAACTGAGAGGTAATTAAGGGTAATTTGGGCTAATTCATTTAAACCATTAATGGCCAGGGTGTTAATGGTTTTTCCTAATGTGGTTAAATCAAGAATATTGATTAACTTTCACTTTGAGAGAGCTACCTACTAATAGGCCTACATATGTTGTGGTTAACTTTGTATCTTTCATTTTACCTTTTTATTTCAATACTTTTTGTGATATTAGTAACTAAGGCCTTTGTGTGTGTGTACTTTTCCATTCTCTCTCACACACTTTTCTTTCTTTTCCTGCGACTTTCTTTTTCTCCCTCTCTGTGTGGCAGGTCTGTGTGTGCAGCGCTTCTGTGTTTGTCGGAGGTGTGACACGGCTCCCCGTCTGTCCCCCTCACACCTCCCTCCCGCTCTGCTCTGTCTTTGACTCCAGCTCGCTGATCGTGCGCCGAGGTGAGATGTGTCGATTAGAGCGGGCATGTGTGAGCGGATGGGTGACGGAGCGAGGCAGAGCGAGGCAGAGCGGAGCGCGGGGGTTACTGTCAAACACAGACATCGCTAACGCTGTTAGTGCTGATGCTACCACTATAGCTAGCGTCACCGCCTCAGATGAAAACAAGCCCCTTTTGCGTACATCAGCCCCTAATACCTGCCGCTCCTGTTGCCATGGAGCTACGGTCAACTCGAGGAGGTAAAGGTTGACAGGCAGCCTCCAACGGTACCTTTGTGCTAATTAGATAGGTATACTGTAGAACGCGTGCAGCTGTGTGGAACGCCTGTCTAATCTCTGCTCCTGAATTACCTCATGGAAGATCAAACACTGAAGGCAATTCAACAACAAGATAAGGTGGTAGAGGCTGACGTCTGCTCTGTCAAGACATGTCTCATGCAAAATAGTCTAAACTTGTGTTCAGGGGCTGACCGTGATGTTTGATTGACCAGACTTTTATACACTTCATACTTTGAACATAGACTCTCTCTCTCTCAAACACATGGTGAGACTCACACAAACACTCATTCATAAATACACTTAATCTCTCTCTCTCTCACATGCCATTTCACAGCATAGGCTATTTTCATTAAGAATGGTCAGTATCAGTAAAGCACAGTTTAAATGTTTCTGAAATGTTAACAAACAGATTTCCCCTTTCCTTCAACTCGCACCCTCTTTCTCTTTCTTATTCTCTCTCTTAACTCTCATGCTCTCTCCATCCCTCCCTCCCTCCCTCTCAGTCACTTACCAATGGTGAAGCTGAAGCCATCGATGCTAAAAGTAGCACTCCGACCCTTCTTAAACCTCAGCTTCCTGTTGGTGGCCTCTGACATTGCCCAAAACACACACACACACACACACACGTGTGCGCACGGCAGACAAACTCTCCACGTCCTCCCTGCTATCAGAATGTTTGAGCGTGTGTGCGCTGCGCGCGTGGCGTGTGTGAGTTAAACTCCCTCTGGCAGAATTCACTGTGTGGGCGTCCATCTCTCGTTTTCTCTCTTTCTCTCTCTCTCACTCTCTCTCTCACTCTCTTTCTCTCAGAGCAGTATATTCCTGGGTCTGGCGTGTAACTGCTGTGGGAGCAAATGCGTGTGTGTGTGTGTGTCTTCATGTCTGTGAGTATGTTTGTTTGTCTGTGTGTGTGTGTGTGTTTGTCTGTGTGTGTGTGTGTGTGTGTGTGTGTGTGTGTGTGTGTGTGTGTGTGTGTGTGTGTGTGGAGGGAAGGGAAGGGAAGTTGTGCAGAGTGCCATGAGCATTACATGTTATGATGCCGCCACACTCCCCAGTCCCCTCTCTCTCCTTGGCTACTTAAGTGTCAGCTCACTGGTGACCCCCCACCACACACACACATACACACACACATACAGTAAACACAAACACACACACACACACACATACACACACACCCTTCTCCTCATCAGCGCTGCGAAGACACCAACCTCACTCCCCCCCTTACTGTTCAACACTCTTCACAGCTGCAACAGGCTCAGAATTCTCACTGTTGTTACAAGCACAAACATGCACACAAACAAAATTACACACACACACTATCTCTCTTCCTCTCTCTCTCTCTCACACACAAACGGACACACACACACACACACACACACAAGAGAGAAAAAGTAAGAGAGAGGGAGAGGGTGTGAGACGCACATCCAGTAATTTGTGAATATTAACATAGAGACATATTGTATCTCCCTTGTTACCTGTTTTGCGTACTTGAGGTATTTGTATATGTAGTATACTGTATGTTCCTGCCAATGTGCACTGCTGCAGCGGGGTTATAACATCACATCATCACATTCTGTCTGTGTGTTTGGACTTGTCAGCAGCAGGGACACCATGTTCTCATCTGAGCTTGACTACTATCCTCCCTCCTCTTCTCTCATCTTCTCTCCTCATCTCTCTTTTCTGTCCTCTGTCCTCTTCTCCTTCACCTCCCTCCTCTCTTCCGCTGTCTCTTCTCTCTCCTCCCCTCTTCTCTTCTCTCCTGTCTTTTGCTCCTCCTAACTGACCTCTCTCTTATCTCCTCACTTCTCTTCACCTTCCCTTTGTCCTCTCTCCTCCTCCCTGAGTCCTTGTTCGCTCCTCTCCTCCGATCTCCCGCTCCTGCACTCTTAATAAGTCACTCAGACCACAGGGACTCCCCTTATTAGAATGGATGTTTGAAGAGACCATGACACACACCTCTGGCATTTCAGTCACTCCATCTGCCACCACACTCCATATCATGATGGGTCTGTCCATTTGGGTTTGCAGTTAAGTGGAGAAAAATGACTTGCGGAGGATAGTCAGTTGCATTTTGACGCAGTCAGCCCAATCCATTTGAAAGGTTGTTCTTAACAATGCCAGACAACGATGACTCACAAAATATACTTTTCTCTGTACTGGGTAGAAATGAAAGAGAAAGACAGTGTTGACAGACAAATTGATTTGTATCAGCCAAATAACTGCAGAAATAAGAAAGCCCAGATGTCCAAGAAACACCAACAAGAGCTATCGCTTGAACCATGCTTGGTTACAAAATGTTCTGATAGCTTCGCATACAGTTCTCCAACAAAGGTGACGTGTAAGAAGGCATTCTTTGTCAGGCTATAGAGCAGGCAACAGTGCCCAGCTCTCAAGGTCTGCCTTTGTGCCTGGTCTGGAGTCGAAGACGTCAGCGTCACTAGGCAACTGCGCGAGAGTAATGATGCCGTTTGGAGAGAGGGAAAGAAGGAATTAGGACTTCCTGGAAAGGCACCGAGCCTGGTACTACAACTGACCTGGATCTGGGCCTTAAGCGCCTCTGATGTGGACGGGCTGCACCAGATCCGGGCAGCTTTAGGGTCACATCTGGGCCAGAAGCAGCTGGCTCGTTAGCACGTGTTGGGCCTTGTGGAGATTGGCAGGTAGCTTCTCTGCGGCTCTCGATGTCTCAGTGTCTCTCCTGCGCGGCGCTTCAACACATAGGGCTTTGCAGCCGACAGTGAGAGACGGTTCTCTACCCTGCATCTTTCAACTGAACTGGGATTACTAAACATACAGTCATCTGCAGTCCCAGCTAAGAGAGTCCAGGAGGCACCATGGAAAGCCATTTTCTCCAGAAATAAAACGACGACATATGTCATTTGTGTATGTGCTTTCAAAAGTCACATGCTGCCTGTGCCTGGTAGTTTGTGAATTGATGACATATAAAATAAGAGCAAACATGCTAATTAATTAAAGGTCTCCATGATAGGGTCTCAATCACCTTCAGATGCTGTGCTATGCTCAGTTCTACCGCTAGGATGAAGACTGTGGTTTCAAAATAAACAATCACACCCACTGGTATCTTTCTTGAAGAGGGCTAGTCTAAATAACACTTCTATACAATAACAATTCTAGCAAACAATTTGGCAAGGGAAAAACTGCCCTGGTTGTTTAAAAAAGGTCTTTGAGTTCTGTTTCTTTTTCTCTGTCCCTAGTTCTTCTTACTGAAGTGGACTATTGTGGACTTCAAATTGTGTTCAATCAAAAGATTAAAATTAAACAACACAATTAAACAACATTCCTGGTGTATTAATTCCATGACATTACATCTTAATATCCATTATTAAAACCATCATAAAGAAGAATCGTGATTGTGATTAATCACAGCAATTATTATTTTTTGATGGTTTGACAGCCCTAGTCTTTTATGTCACCTAATGAGTGGATCTTTGTCTCTCTTTACATGTTTCACTATTCCTATTAGCTACAGTAACATGAACACACTATTAAGCTCAGACTGGAATAAATATTAGACCATGACAAGTTGGTTGTGGTGTCACATACCAGCCTACAGAAGCACATATTGCAAACATGTAGTACAGTAATTTCCTGTGTATAAGCCACAGGACAGTGTTTTATGCAAGTTAAAAGAAACAAAACCATATCAATATCATATTAACTGCCCCTGTGTATTTTGCAAAATCAATGTATAAGCCGCAGCTACAGAAATAGTTGGGAAATGACGGTATGTAAATAAAAGAACAAAATGCTTTTCACTGGCAAACTGCACTGCTGAGCTCCCCTGACCAAATGAACTAAAAGTCGATCAGTAGCGACATCTGTAGGCTCACATAAACATAGCTAACACATAACGATCAGTCAGGGTTAATGTTGACAAACAGAAAAATGATGATCTAAATGAACTGTGTCTTATATTGCAGCTCTGTACAGCACACCTGCGCTTCACATAGAGTGTGCGTTGCAGGAGGGGAGAAACTGCACATTCAAAGCGATCAGACTGATGGTTTTTGAAACACTGTTAAAGGAAAAGTGTTATTTATTGGCACAATATTTCAGGCAGTGTGTGTACGTGTGTGTGTGTGTGTGTGTGTGTGTGTGTGCGTGTGCGTGTGCGTGTGCATGTAAGTGTGTGTGCGTGCGTGTGTGCATGTTTATGAACCTTATAAAGACATTCAAACATCTTTACTCAGCTGTGTTTAATTCCAACATCTTCATGCTGTTTCAGTTGTGGAACACCAATTTCCTTTTCCTTTCATTCTATTTCCATCCTCCCTCTCTTTCTCAACCCCCCATTATCTCTCTATTCACACAACAGCCTCCTCAATGAACCTGTCCTTCATTACCAGCTCCACTAACCTTCCTGCAGACCAGGCGCCGCGCGGGTGGAGGAGAGGGGGAAAGACAGATAGGAAAAACAGTCTCATCTCAGGCAGGGGAAGTGGATTGCCACAGCAACCGAGCAGAGACACACACATGCGTAATGACGAGCGAGCGAGCGCGCGAGCGGCCGGGGGACGGCTCTATTCCCCACCTACAGCCTCATTAGCGGGACATTTAAGGTAATGTCGGCTTTCTGCGCTCTCCTGTGGGGAAATGTTTTGACATTCAGGGAGGCTGAGATAGATACACAAACATACAGAGAGAGAGAGAGAGAGAATGTTTCAGATCTGATGAGATGTGAGACCTCTCAGTGGCACGTATTAGAGCTAAATGGTCTAGATCAGGGTCGGGTCTCCAACAGGTAGCTTGTGAGTTCCCAGTAGCTCCCCACCTGTTTCCAAGCAACTCTACGAAAGGATTGAGGAAGATGCTCATAACATCTTTCATTCATCTGATAACCCCACCACTTGGGACACATGTTAACATTCATATGAAATCAAATTCACAGTCTACAAAGAGAGAAGGTCAATGAGTCGAAAGGAACCTTTAAAAAGCATACAAATCTTATTCAGCGGTTTTGGGTGAAGATCAGCTATGTGAATACACAAAGGTCTGGGCCATGTCCATTTTGCCAAAGTAGCTCTCGGAGAAGACCAGGGAGACCCCTGTCCTGTGTTCCAATTCTCATACTTGCATGAGTACACCTAAACGTAGTACATTATCCGCACTCACTGGGTGCACAGAGTTTCAGAAATGAGTGCTGTTCCGAATCGAATACTCTGGTGTACTTGCCGTAAATAAATTATCAGCTGCGTGGCCGCGTCACCCGGCACTGTCGTTTCGGTAGCCATGTTTGTTCTTTTTCGAACTGAGCGCTGCTTATCCTGACCCGCTCTTCCGCTACATAGCTAAGATGGCTGCCATTGAGTGCGAAAAGTGTACCCCTATCCACACTGCTCAGTTTGAGGGCACCATCCGGGTCCTTTAGCTACACTTGCCGCAATGGCAATCGGAACACCCTACGTTCTCAACATAGGTACGGGAAGAGTGGGAAGTACGAGAATTGGAACACAGGGCTGGTGTAGATGATGGTTTGTGGAATCCTGAATAGATGTTCATCTCAAAGTTCAATCTCAGTATCTGGCTAAAGTGCTACTATCAATGATAAGTCACACACACAACGGTCCAAATCCTATGTAGTGTTCAGCCCTCCTGCTCCACACCTCCCCCACCGCACCCTTCATCCTCTTTTCTTTCCATCCCAAGACGCCGTGGAAACTCAATCAGGAACTCAGTCAAGTGTTCCTCTATTTATCACTGAAGTGTCAATTTCCTGCTATTTATGTGACCCTCTGGGCACAGGGAACACCTCCTCAGGGAGCTGCCATCATGTCATTCACCTCACCTCTTCTCCTTTCCTCTAAAATCCTCTCAGCTCCTCTCCATTCTTCAGCTCTCCTTCCCCACTTCTCCACCTTTCTCCTCTCCTCCTCCCCTCCTCCTCCTCCTCCTCCTCCTCCTCCTCGTATTTCTCTATGGTTCTCCTCTGCTCCTCTGTATCTTCTTCTCTCTTCTCCCTTATTCTTCTCCCCTCTTCCCTTACTCAAGCACATATTCACCCCAGTGGTAATTATCCATGTTGTGCAATGGGGTTTTTTATAACCTCTCCAGTGGGCAGTACTGTAGTTGCTCAGCAGCGAGAGAGACAGAGGAGAGAGATAGACATTCACTCCACTTCTGCCAGGACTCTCATATCCTATATCACGTCATAACTTTGAACACTAGTCTCGGCCCTGCACACACACACACACACACACACACACACACACACACAGAGAGAGAGAGAGAAAGAGACACAGACACACACATACACACACACTTTCTGTGCCCCCACAAGACAATGATTATAGAGGAGCAAATCCCAGAGCAAATAGAGACGTGGTGAGGTGCCTGTACTGAATAGCTCTCAGGAGAGAGTAATGGGGCTCACTGATTTACTGGACAAAAATCACAAACATGAGTCAGAGCTTAAAATCTTATTTTTCCAAAACAACCAGCTGTTGCCTTTTAACTCTCTCAGATCCCCCTTGGAGGATCAGCTTGTGGATCTCTATTTATTTTCTTAAAGGGGAAATCCGGTGTTAAATGGGTCTTATATACGTTTAGTATGACCATAAGCTAGATCATGGATGAGGGGTGACCCTATCCAGACCTGAAGCATTCTGAACTTAGCCAGATTTACTTATTCTTCCATAGCGCTACTAGTGTTAGCAACAGGGCATGTCTCATACTGCACATCAATTGCTTCTTTTAACTTATCTACAAGGCTAACAAAAGCTCCACACTTCATCGCAATTAGGTTCTTAATATTTAAAAAGAGACATTGGCAACATTGTGTGTGCTGAAAGTTTATCTAGAAGACAGTTTATAGACACTGAAGTAACTTTTCCACTTGTTTTCAGGGCAACCATTTTGAATTTAAGACTTGACAAGTCTATCGACGAACACGTATCTCGTGTTGTGGATGGAGGAATGACTATGATTTGCATTCGTCGATAGACTGAAGCTGTATACTCTTGGCAGTTCTTGGCAAACATGCAAACTTGCAAAACTAATCATAGAGTGGATAGAAGATAACAAATGAGAGCCCAAAACTAGTATTTCAAGAAAGGCAGTGACTATTTGCACCCGGGTGGAAATAATGAACATTACTATTTACACCCGGGTGCAAATAATCAACATTACTATTTACACCCGGGTGTAAATAGTGTAATAATCAACAATACTATTTACACCCGGGTGTAAATAGTGTAATAATCAACAATACTATTTACACCCGATGTCTAACATCCATATTCTCTGTCAATAGGCCTGTGTATTTACCAGCTCTACAGTAGCCTAGGCTAGGCCTAATTTAGTTTTGAACAGTTTTTAGCTGTTTTGCCATGTCTGGGTTACTTGGAAGTGATTATACAAATATTAGGCTAATAAGTGGTCATGTGGTAGCTTCATCAAAGGCAAGCTACTTCAAAGAGTTGTTTTCTGAGTTGTCTTCCAGGCAGCGCTGCCACTGTTGACTTAAAAGCACTTAATCCTACTCCTAACCTTAACCCTAACCTTAACCCATGCCTAAGCGCCTTCCAGGCAGCGTTGGGGGCTCAAAGTCAAAACACCAAGAAACCTTTCTACTCAAAACTACTGAAGCCTACTTCTACTTAACTGTACTCATAACTGAAATAAAACCAGTCAATCTTTGACAGGTTCAAAAAGCACAAACTCTTATTTGCCGCGAGGTAACGTCATCTAAGAAAAAAGAAGTCATCATTCGTACTTTGGCAGGCAAAAACAAACACCCCTCACCTGAGATTCGAACCCCTCACCTCAGGCATGGCAGCCCGACCACTAACCCACCATACTACGCCCATCGAAATGATGTGAAATGATGGGGTTGCTAGGTAACGGTAAACAAAACTAAAAGATCGTATTTCTTGATTTTACTTGCAAACGGACGGCTTTACCCGTTCACTGAAAAAAGTTTATGGAAATTTAGCACCACTTTCCCATCTCAAATATTGTTTTAATAATCCTAACTTGTTAGATTTAGGTAGGCCATCTCCTGCCAAGATGGTCCCGCTATGTTGGATAGCACGCATTTCAGGTTTGGGTGCAAATAAGAAAATGCCTCCATTCCACTATTTACACCCGGGTGCAAATAATCACTCCGTTCAAGAAATCCCCTTACTCCCCCTTACTGTATGTTTGGGCCAAGGAGCAACTCTATTTCATGTTCCATAGACAAAACCCCTTTGAGGACCCAAGTTCCTCTGGAACTGAACATTGTGGTCCTACAGGATCAAATTAAAAGAACAGACAGTACTGTGTATGTTGGCAAACCACTAGCCATCTCTGCCACCCAGCACACACCACACAGCATACAGCGCCTAGCAGCCTGGTTGGAGTCTCCCCACAGTCTGGCAATCATGGGAGTTCCCAGAGGCAAGGCGAGACCTGCCTCTGGCTACACAGGAAAACACATATGAGGCGTCAGTGCCGCGTGCCTATGGCAACCAGTGAGCATGGGGTTTCTTGGAGGTATTTTAAGAGCCACCAAGGGACAGGCTCTTCCTTCAGCAGGAAGAGGTGGAGAGAGATGTGACAGATGGAAGAGAAAGGTGTGAGGAAGAGAGGGACAAAAAGAAAGAGAGAAATTTGAAGACAAGGAAACAACTGCTTTATCCATGAGTGTATAAGTTATTAAGGAAAACAAGCATTCTATTAAACATACCTGCAGATCAGGTAGTTGACCTGTATAAGTTACTGAATGACATTACGTGCATATGTTCCAACTATTCCCTTTACATTTTTTTTATGCGCAATCATATAATATAACCTCTTTTATTTTTCTTACATAGGCCTGTGAATAGATTTTGAAATAGAACATTTGATGAAACTTTTAGAGACAGACCACTGATGTAGTTTGATGTATGAATTATATGTGATTAAGTGTGTAGCACAGGAACAGCTTGCTTGCTGTTTTGTGTCAAAGGTATTTAATGTGCATTGCATGATGCAAGTACTTCTACTTCTTATAATCAGCTTCAAGCATTAGTCTTCAACCAATACAACGTGTTGAAATAACTCACCCAAAACACACAGGTTACACGTGTGTTTTGCGGGGGTTGGGCATGCAGTGCACACAAACATGTCCCGCTTTGATAGATGCATATGTTACACAAGCGCTTGAGCCTGGTCCAACATCAATAGACGCTGCAATTCTAACATCAAAGAGTTCGGCTGAAAGTTGGGGAGCGCCCGCTGGGCACATGCGCCCCTGGTCTTCAAAGGATCGCTAGGTACTATTCATGTTGGAGCAGAATGTACCGTTTTCTATTGTACCGGCTTCGCCATTCTCCTGTGAAGTGTTTTCCCCTGTATAATCTGCGACACTGATTGACCAAGTAAAAGCACTGAGCTGTTCTACTGCTCATTACAAAAATGGTTGTTTTGCTATGTAGCAAATCAAATAGGATTTGTAGCTCTGCCTTAATGATTGAAATGCATTATTATTATCACTATTATTATTAGCCTATAATTATCATTATTATCATTATTATACTCCTTGGGGTATTAGGCTAGCCTACCTAAGGTGTTATGGGTTTTTTTTTTTCTTTAAACAATGTAACTTGACATACCGTTGTATATTTGAATCTGCTATTCAAAACTTAGAGCTGTGAAAGGACTGTCAAGAAACCGTAAAAGAAAAGTTACATGTAACCTTTAAAACTTACCCTCCAGAAATCCGTCACTCTCGGTCTGAACACCTTTGGAAGTTTGTACTCTTCCACCATTGTCCGGCACATTCAGTACCTCGGACAGCGACTGTTTTGTGCTCTGTCGGCTTCGGAACACATGGGATCGTGCCGTTTTCTTTCGTCCATGAACCGACTCAGGTGCGGACTGGCTTCTCTCCGCTTCTTCCTGCGGTTCCGAGCCCACTTTGATAAGAGCGTTGCGCGTCCGTGTTAGAGCAGATGTAACCGAGCCCATTCCTACTCGGGAGGCACCTCAAAACAACCCACTGGTTGCAATGCCTTTCAAGTTCAAGCGCTCTCTCAAACTGAACAATCTCGGCTTGAACTTTTAAGCGGGGACATGATGGGGAAACCTTACAAAAGATAGTCTACAAAGTAACCTGTAAACCAATCAGAAGTTAAGCCAGAGAATGGTTATCAGTCACTTTGAGTCCACTAGAAATGATCCCGACTGTCTGCATTTTATAAGTCCGAAAACCACTGCGGATGGCATGAAATTGCATCTGCACCATCACTCTTTCCATGGCAGATGTCGTCACTCGAAAAAAGTTGCCGTCCCTGGCACGCACTGCCGCTCGGGGGCACCGGCAACGCAGGCTAATGGGTCTCCTCTCTAGCTAATGCTCCCTATACGCTGTGCTAAAAAAAACAGCTCTTTACATACACACGGTGATTTCCCTGGTTGAACACAACTCTTAGGGTGCATTGCCTTAGGAACCTTGAAAAGTTGAAGTGTAGCCTACTCTTTCCGAACGTCCTAAAATCCAGTGTATTCTGTAAAAGGATGGTCACAAAATATTTTCGTCCCGTAATTTTAACAGTGACATTGATATATGAGTCAGAACATCTGTTAGAGTGTTGTTTCACCGTAGTCCAGAGGGAAAGATTGCCTTGTAGCTATCGGGGGATCTCATGCAAGCTGGTTGTTTTTGAGTCTGGGGGACAGAGGGAAGTCTTACCGGTGGCAAAAGGAACACGCATTGGTCAAACACCCTCTATGGGCTTTGGTTGGTATTTCAAGGCGCGAAATACAGCAATCATGCTTAAGTAAGAACATACCTGCGTGACTCGAGTAAAAATATCTAAAATTATAATTGTACAGAGTTCTCGATGTCACAATGTAGTTTCTTGGTCAGCTTTACCATCTTGTTTTAACCATGGGTGGCCATCAGGTGGCAGTGGCAAGTTACAAAGCTCGTCCTCTCGTCTCGTCTGTGGTTGCTGCCAAGCAGTCACAGTATTCATGGGTTTCATCAGGTCCCTTTCCACAGGTGTATTAATCAAGCACCATGCAGTCTGCATTCATAATCTAGATGCTTGATTTCATACACCTGTGAAAAGGGACCTGATGAAACCCATGAATAGCCGATATCATTATGTAAGGAGTAGCCTAGGCTGTTTTGACATTTGTGCTTAAAACATCTTGTTGGTACAGTAAGTGTGCTTCCCTTTGAGCATGAACTGTTATGTGATTCAATGTACACTTTGGAATAGACAGAGAGTGCCTTATAGGCCTACTGTACCTTATAGTTTTGTGTTCATTATTCAATCGAACACATCCAATTATTAAAAGTATTCACTATTGTATAAAAGGTAGGCAGGCCATGAGGATGTTCAAATATAATATAATCAAGTCTAGTCATTCAAATTCTAGCAAGTAGGCGTATTACTTTAATTCAAAGGTGAATGCTACTGTATATGAAGGCTACCAATAGAGACAATATGCAGCACAAACAGTGTTGCAATAAGAAAGACTTGAAATAAGAGGGAAATAGCCATTTATTTCCAGGGTTTGGTAACACAGAAAAGAGTCTTCTATGTTTGTGCTAAGACTGTCAAAGCGTAAGCATTGTGTCAGTGTGCTGGTCCCAAGAGCATGAATCTCTCTCTCTCTCTCTCTCTCTCTCTCTCTCTCTCTCTCTCTCTCTCTCTCTCTCTCTCTTCTCTCTCTCTCTCTCTCTCTCTCTCTCTCTCTATAGGGGTCAATTCTATGTTCTACATGTTATACACCACACTGGCTTGGCTTGCTTCATTCTTCTCCATCAGTAGCAGAAAGGCACTTCTTTAAAGCAGGATGTTGGATTACTGGTTTGTGACTTGGTCACCTTGCTGTGCACTGTTTGTATCGGGTTTGGTGTGAGGAGCAAAAGGAAGCTTGGCTTCTACGGCTCAAAAAGGGAATCCACTTCTCTTCTCTCTTTCTCTCCCTCCCTCTCCCTCTCCCTCTCTGGCTAGCAGGTCTGTTATTAGGGATGTCGTCCGTCAGGAAACGCTCAGTCCATGTCATCATGGTTCTGGGTTGACTCATTGATCACCTGTGAACAAAAGAGGAGATAAAGCTAATAAAGCAATGTACATGATGGATTTCATGTCATCGTTCATGTTGACGCTTCACATGCATTTATTTGAGCTGTACGTGCAGATGTAAACAGGGCAACTTTACCTGTCCGTCTCTGGTCTCTATGGTCTTGATGAGCACCTTCTTGGTTGTTGTGGATGAGCTCTCTAGAGGCCTGGACTCCAGCATGGATTCTGTGGTGCCAGAATTGACAATAAGTTGATGTTTCACCAGAGATTGCAGAGGTCAAATGATTGCAATATGTGAGAAATAGGAGGATGTTCACAAAAATCAGGCTGCAGGCATTGAGTCAACTGACCTCTTAGATTAAGGGAAGAGAAGTTTGGCATGGGAGTAGTAATTCTGTGAAGAATGAACAGAACCGATTCCATCAAGTACAATTCATCAATACAGCTCAATGTGTGAGGACACCATTAATAATCTACTTATATACTATTCACTGTGTAGGCGTGTGAGCAGACGTGTGTGTGTGTGTGTGTGTGTGTGTGTGTGTGTGTGTGTGTGTGTGTGTGTGTGTGTGTGTGTGTGTGTGTGTGTGTGTGTGTGTGTGTGTGTGTGTGTGTGTGTGTGTGTGTGTGAGTGTGTGTGAGTGTGTGTGTGCATGCATGCGTGTATGCGTGTATGTACATCTTTATGTATTCTACTCAGGCACCTGCTCTCCTCTCCCTCCAGCAGCTTCCTGTAGGTGGCGATCTCGATGTCCAGCGCCATCTTGACGTTGAGCAGGTCCTGGTACTCCCGCAGGTGGCGCGCCATCTCGTCCTTCATGTTGCGGATGTCCTCCTCCATCCGGGCGATGGTCTCCTGGCTACCGGACACCTCCATGGAGAAGTTCTCCTCCATCTCTCTCATCTGGCGCTCCAGAGACTCGTTCTGGGTCAGGGAGATGGGGGAGGATTGATGAACACTACAGCACAGGGCTACTGCAGGGTCCAGTGCATATGCACACAACAGCACAGGGCTACTGCAGTCTGGAACTGCACAACCTTCATTTGAGTTCATCAAACCACTAGTATATATATATATATAGTATAAATATGCTCCGTAAAACAGACTGACTTCTTGTATGGTCCTCAAACTTACATGCAAATAGCAGTCTGAGTTTAGATGACATGAGGATAGACTCTAACTAACTGTTCACTGTTCACTGTGTTTATGCATTTATGTATTCATTACCCCCATAGACTATGATTTAGTGATCCTATGCTGTAGTACTGGGCTATATGGTGGGACAATCCATGCCCAGGCTGCAATAGTTGGGCTTCAGGGGTACAGCAGTTCTCGGTGGTGGTGGTAGCCACTTACAGAGCCTTTAAGGGAGTCCACCTCACAGGTGAGGGCCTGCACCTGGCGACGGTATTCATTAGACTCCTGCTTGGCCATACGCAAGGCCTCGTTATTCCTGGCTGCAGCATCAGTCAGGTCCGCAAACTGCTCCGGCCAGAGGGAGAAGAGAGAGGTAGAGAGAGAGAGAGAGAGAGAGGTGAAAAACAGATTCACTTCTTATTCAAACTTTTGGTGATATACAGTACTATATTGTAATTCTACTACTACAGTCCAACATGGTGTCTGTTATTCCCTGCTCGGAATTGTGTTATTTTGTAAAACAATATTTGTGAACATAAAAAAATATATATGAATAAATAAACATATACAAATGTATGCACATGTACTGTACACTGTCAAACAACCACACACAAAGAGAGAGAGAGAGAGAGAGAGAGAGAGGAACACAGCCCCACTCATAGACACACACAATCAGAGGGGGATTAGACAGATACACTAGAAAGCAGATGGGGAGGCTTAGAGAAAAAGGACAGAGGACATGACTAAGGAGATGAGTGAGGCAACCGTGTGTGGGTGTGTGTGTGTGTGTGTGTGTGTGTGTTTGGGGGAGGTGGGGGTACAGACAGACATCTGTGTGAGAGATTTGTCGAATAAGAGAAAGTAACAAGATCAAAGACTTTGCTCAAAGTTCTACAGCGTGATCTTCTGGCCCTCATTCACAGGTCTGCGGGGCTGTACAACAGTTTTGTGCCAACATCTTCTAAAATGGCTACATTTGCATACTTGGCTTAGTTATAAACACATGCACTAAAGGAAGTGTTTTATGTGAACAACAGCCTAGCGCCTCAGTGCGGACCTTTGACTTGTACCACTCCTCAGACTCGTGGATGTTCTTGGAGGCCAGGTTCTCATACTGCAGACGCACGTCTCGGAGGGCAGCTGTGAGGTCAGGCTTGGCCACGTCCATCTCCACCTGCACATTCTGCTCCTGGAACTGGAGCTGCAGCTCCGCCATCTCCTGCAGGGACACACACAAGACAAGGTGGGGTCAGTTTGTGCTGGACTGCTCTCTCTGTGTGTGTCTATGTGTGTGTGTGTGTGTGTGTGTGTCCATCATATGATCAGCAGCGATTAGATCCACATCAAAGCCAGAGAGGCCAGCGGAGATTGAAGCTCGTCCAAGGGCCTGAACTGTCTGGAGCATTAGCCCAAAGGAGAGCGCTGGACACCATCCTGGGTCAGTCGCAGGACAACAGGACACCACCTGACCGCTGCCTACCTCATCATGGAGCTTCTTCAAGAAGGAGATCTCGTCCTGCAGGGACTCCACCTTCCGCTCCAGGTCCAGCCGAGACAGGGCAGCATTGTCCACATCCTGGACACAAGAACACCGCTCTCAGTTACTCTCAGAAACTGTATAGTATAATCACATACAGTACAGTACATACAGCACAGACATATGTCCATAAATACATGATAGCATGCATGGATGCATGGATGGATGGATGGATGCATTGATGGATGGATGGACAGATAGACAGATAGATAGATAGATAGATAGATAGATAGATAGATAGGTAGTGAGAGAGAGACAGAGAGAGAGAAATAAAGATACAGATAGAGAGAGCGAGTATAAGTAACTCTTCTGTGAATAATATTCTGCCTGGCCTGGATCTGGTATTGAAGTGAGCCAGATGTGAGCCAGATGTGAGCCACATTTGGCATCTCCCTGTGGCACTACCCAGCCATCTCTGTGGCTGCTAACCCTACTGATACACCAGCCAAATCCAGCCAGCCTGGGGCAGCGAGGCCACTCTGCAAAACAGCGTCACAGGGCCTTTCCCCTGAGCTGCAGCCCTCGGCCACGGACACAAGCAGACAAACACACACACACACACACATACACACACACAGAGCACGGGAGCAGAGCAGAGGACTTCCCAGTCCTTCCGACCCTGCAGACATGCGCGCGCACACACACACACACACACACACACACATACACACACACACATAAACACTTAGATAGATATATACACACAAACAAACAGAAAGCTAAACACACACACAGATAAAGAGACACATGCACACACACACACACACACACACACACACACACACACACACACACACAGAAGCATATACACCAACACTCCCTAACTCTTGGCAACAGCCTGTGGCATAAACAGCCTGCTTTGTCAGGCCATGGCAAGAGGGCTCTGGGCAGCGAAGCAGCTTTGCTCAACTCTAATACCCCAGACAAAGCCGGCCATTCAGTAGACATTGGCCTGCTGCGCACACCCTGTCCTGTCCCTTGAGCACACACACCCAGGGAGCCACGGCAACACCACATCCAGCCCACTCTCAAGGGTCAGGGGTCACTCACACAGACACACAGGGAAGCAAGAAGACCTTTATCATTTCTGTAGTGTGTGTACAGTATGTGTGTACAGGGTGTGTGTGTGTGTGTGTGTGTGTGTGTGTCTAGCAATGGTATCTGTAACACACAGTAATAGAGCCAGCACTTTAAGGTTGGTGGCAGAGGTGTTTGGTCACTTCAGGCCTTACTTGTCACACAGCGAGGTGGCAGGGCAGCAAAGCAGCTCAGGCCTAAATCCTGCTCAGTGAGATCGAGTGGGGAGCGCAGCGCAGCGCAGCGGAGCAGGACAAGACAGCCGAAAACAACCCAGTTGGTAAAAAAGAGTTCATGCTGTAATTGGGGTGGGTGGGGTCGTTCTGGCATGTGTTCAAGACTAAATGAGTGCACTGTTGCAGAATGGAATGCAGCAAAAGAATTGTTATATCTTAATCATGTTGTTTTGGGTCATAGGTCATAATCAAAAATGATTCAACTCATTTGATTAATTGTACAGAACTAGTAGAATGTTCCTGTTCTTATTTCATCGATAGATAGATGAAATTCTGTTATGCCCACACGTCATTCAGTGCAGTGGGAATAATGATCCGCTATGTGTAAGACAAATAGACAAATGAAGGAATCAGACAGAAAATATTGCAGAGGCTGTAAGACACTGGTAACAAAAAGCTGTCTGACATCTGTGGTGAGTTCTGGAATAGTGTTAGGCCTGAGTTGTTCTGAAACAGCAAGCATTTAGAGGAAACCATCTGACCAACCAACACGAGTCCATGTTTGATCCATACCGAACAGTAATGGTATTAGATCACTGAATTGTATCCAAGTAGGAGTAAATAACGTATTTAATGAAATGTATATTTTCATTTATCTTTCACCACAGCAAAACAAGAGAGCTAGACCAGTGGTTCTTACAACTTTTTGTCTGGTGACCCCCAAAAAAGAATTATCAGAAATGTAGTTTCACTTTGGATAATGTTGTGACACTGGCATTGGCAGCAGAAGCAGAACATGTCTCCCCTGATAGGTAGGCTATGCTGACGCCAAAGGCATTAATGTCCATTGCAGAATTTACCGATCTCAAGTATAATTTTCCAAGTGATAAGAAGCACTCATCCACTGTATAATTGCCGCTTGTGGCCGAAGTATGCTGCATAGAGTTCTATCACTGGTATAGAAAGCTTACTCACTGCTTGTGTGAACTTTTTCACAAAAAATGTGACCTTTTTTGGTGAGCACCTGACCTGTGATATGCACAAAGTCTCCTAGCTCACAAACTGCACATTCAAGCTCAAAAGTCATTGCTAGAGCCACAGGTAGAGATTTGAGTGTAAACAGAGCATCCACTTTCAGAGACATATAGCCTATTATGGAAACACTGTGAATTGTAGGCTTGCAGCTATGGCTACTTTCAAACTAGTCTAAAATGTTTTCTTTAATTCAGACTGCCAATCATTTTGCAATACCTCCCATACTTTTAGCAATCCCGTCCCTCAGTTTAAGAACCACTGGCCTAGATGTAGCTCCTGACACTGCCCCATTGCCTCTGTACACTCAGAAGTCGACCGTTATTTTGACCGTCCATCCACATCGCTGCCCCTGTGTCCATAATAGCGGCTCAAAAGTTGGCAAGAGCCCTCTCACATGAGGAGCCATTAGCCTGCTACACAGCTCACAACACTTTCCTCTACTGAGCCTGAGCAGGGCCGCGGCTATGTAGCTGTTTGACAATGGGACAGCATTTTATTCTGAGCTTTTTTATCACTTTAAAGTGTAATTAAAGCTGTCATGAGAATTATGGAGAATTAAATGATTGAGTTAGCCCAAAATCCAAAGGTTGGATATCTGAGCAGCATTCCACCCATTAGTAGCAATGTGGAACATAAAGGACTAGTGGTCGCCAGGAGGTGACCCAGTACCTGTCTGTAGCTCTGCATGTTATGCTCTGCCTCCTCGCGCTGAAGAATCTCGTCATGGAGCCTGAAAAGAGAGACGGCACAGCTGACACTACCCCTCATACTCCCCTCATATTATAGACACACGGGGAAACATTACATCCAGGATAAACGTTACAGATGTTTGCTGCAAACCAATTGCAACCAAATGTGCAATTAGGCCCATCACAAGATCAAAGCAGAAGTCCTGCCAGCATATCATACTTTAGCAAAATGATTAGTTGCTGTTTTACTTGTTTGTTTGTTGTGTTTTTGTATAAACATTTTAAGAAACAGAAAACATACTTTGCTTTAAGGCGTTCGATGTCTTCTACCATATTGTCACGATTGACTTCCACTCGGGCTTTCTCAGTGGTCAGCTGGTCAACTTGCCGTCGCAGTTCGCGCATCTCCTCCTCATACAGGTCGCCGATGCGAGAGGTGCCTTTCCCCCGCAGCTGCTCCAGCTCCCCGCTCAGTATCTTGTTCTGTTGCTCGAGATGGCGCACTTTTTCAATATAGCTGGCGAAGCGGTCGTTCAGGTGCTGCATTTGTGCCTTCTCATTCGTCCGGTTGGTCTTGAACTCGGTATTGATGGCGTCGGACAGTGAAAAATCCAAATTTTCTGAGGCCAACCTGGGCATAGGTGCGCTCGTGCGGACCCGCGAACTTTTGGTGGCGTAGACGGTCGGGGCGGAGGAGACGCCAAAAGACACCCGCGAGCGCATCACCGGGGCCGAATACTGTCGACTTGAGTAGCTGGACCTGGCGATAGGTCTCTCCCCGCCGAACATTTTCCTGTAGGATGACTGGGAAGACATGCTGACTGGTACTCCCGACACTTACTGTTACCTCTTCTGTGCCTCTTCTTTGAATCTCTTTGACCAACTGTCGCTAAACGTGGATGAAATTCCGACCGTGTCCTCTCTCGCACAGGCAGAACTCCCTACAAGATTGCCCCGACGAGGGTTGAGGAGGATGAGGAACGCTATTTATACCACGCTTCTTATGCAAATGACAGGGATCCCAGGGTTTGAGTGACATTGTTCAGGCCCTATCAGACTTTACGAATCAAGAATCAAGATTTAACCTTGTATATTGTGGTAATTCAGAAGTTAACAAAAGTTGACCCATTAAATATGGTTTAATCCTGCACAGAACATTTGCCAAAGGTCAGTTGAATAATAATCACAAGAAAAATGAAAAACCCTAAGCTATTATTCTTATAGTCCAGATGTTTTTGTTAAGGAGGAGAAATTAATAACCTATTTGCCATCTAAACACAGTTTAAACCCTATTGGACATAATGAAGATTGATTCTCACTATTAATGTGCAGTGTATTATTCCTTGTTTTGGCTTTATTTATTCATCTACATATTTTAGAATCATAAATATATGAACCACTCAGAAAAGAAAAGCACAAGACAAGACAAAGAATGCATTCAGAAGTTCAATTCATTTGCGCCTTTGTCCTTCAGAAGGAGTCCATTGTCTTTGCTCTCGAGGCAGTTCTAGTAGACAAATCCCTATGGCACCTTAGCATGTCTGTTATCTAAAACTTCCTAATCTGATTTTCCAGGAAACTCATTTGCAGGATTTGTGTGTGTGTCACCTTCATGTGATTCCTCTTGCACATGGTGCACCAAAGTGGGCTTTCCATTGCATTTTTGAAGAATGTTTGAACATAACGACAACCCCAGAAACATTGAATGAGGCGTTACCTTTAAGTGTCAGTCATTGACTACCCATCAGTCATATTTATTGTTCTTTATACTGAGATATTCAGGTCCTGCCCTATGATCTTCTTGCACCCTGCTGCATATGTTTTAAATCTTTCTTATTCATTGCTGATAGGGAGTGTATGGTGTCAGACATTTGGCCAGATTTATGATTGATTTCCCCAAAAACATGTTCCATCTCTAGCTGTGAGCAGCAATGCAGACAACTATCTGTTTTTGACTGGCAGCTGATCCATAAAGTTCTGACATTTCATCATTACTGTCATTGCAAATGTGCTCTGTGGCAACCTGTGGTGAAGTACACACAGACAGCAGGACAGGGGGTAAAAGGTTTGGATTATTTCTGTCTGGGGGATTTTGATACCGATAAACTTCACAGCTATCACCAGACTGGCTGGTTCTCCCTTGTCCTCCCTCTCATCTAGCTTCCCCGTCAGTGTCCACTCCTGTGTCCAAGCACAGCCCTGGCTCTATCAACAGGACTCCAACAGAGTGAATCAGACCGAGACACTCACTACTCCAGCCAAACCGCCTGGCTGTAGAAGGGGCAGAAAGTATTCTGAATGGCTGTCGAGTGCGATGGAGTGCTGCACCTTGGGAGTGTTTTACAGGTCCACAATCCCCAGAGCCAGATCCAAGCAACCCACACCAGTGGAGTTAGCAGTGGGTCGTGCACATGAGAGATGGAAAAAGCTTGAACGGCAGAACTGTCTATGTGCTGAAATCTCACTGTGATAACAGCCAATAACAGGCTTTTAACCCACAGGACCTCTTTGTCTGTACCAGGGTCATCATCCAATTGGCTCCTGTGTCTTTCTGATCCAAAAATCCATGGCTCAGAGTTTAGTACTCATCATTGATTGGCAAAAGGGTTTTTCCATTGAACTTAGCATTATTGCTTAATGAAAGTTAATGCTTTATGAACGGAATTGATTCTCCAGAGAGAATACTGAAGCGATGACGTAACCAGAGAGAGAGAGAGAAATGGAGAGAGAGAGAGAGAGGGAAGCATGTGAGAGAGGGGGATTACAAAGAGAGAGGAGAGACAAGAACAGATTGCCAGGAAGAGAGAAAGACAGACAAAGAGACAGACAGACGGAGAGAGGGAGGGAAGGAAGGAGAGAGAGCGCTGAGACACTGCAATTCTACACCTCAATCTAAAAAGTGCAGCAGTGCCTGGCCTGTCACTGTGCTGCTGACCCTGTGCTCTTTAGCGACTGCAGCTCCTGAACACCTCAGCACACCCACCCAGTCTGGTCAGGAGCCAGCAGGCGTGTCTCTCTTAGACCGCGCCGTATTGTGTTAAATATCAGATCTGCAGCTAAAGAACTTAAACATACACTAACACAATTATCATTTCCATTAATGTTTCTATTTAACCTACAGTACCTTCTACGTACACTCGTCTCCAGTGACAGTAAACATATCTTATGCTTAAATATGTTCCAGCAAGGTACCTGTAACTGTAGAATGCTGTATAGGTATTGTGCGGAGTATCAGAGTTACAGTATGTGCTTGGCCCTTTTCCCTTGTACTTTAACTGCTCTCTTGATGACGATGTTGACAGCAGTCTTTATGTTTCACACTAAGGCACCTTTAAACACTTCCACTTAAGTGATTATAATTTGACCAACTGTAATTCTGTTCCAATAGCATGATTTGTTTTTTAAAAAGTTATTCAGTGATGTTGCCTACAGAGTGACTATCCACCATGTGTATCCAGCATGCCCCCAGATGAGTCTGCCCATTCTGCAGCATCACACACTCCCCCACGGGTGAGCAGAAACCTGATGGAGCAGCAGCTGCAAGCTGCGAAAGGCTTTTTATTGGATTGTTTGCCATCAGTTCAACAGACAAGGGCAGGATCAAAGAGATCAGCTGAAATGTCTCCCTGCATACAAACTAAAGCCTGCCTCACCGCCTGCCTCACCAGACCGGCCCCTGACAGTTATGGTAATGCTGTGATGGGGCTGATGTGCTGACCACCATGAAAACATAGTGTTTATGTGTCTGTTGTCATGGACAGGAAAGTGACCCAGAGGGAATAATGGCATAGCAAAGTGGCCATGTGCACCAGCCTGTGTTTGTGACACTGTTGATGTGATTTCGTCCAGATGATTCATGACTTTTATGGTTCCATTATGAAAATGTGCATTGCCCTTGCCGATTATTGTACAGGACTTTGGTGAGCACCTGTAACATCATTGCACAGGAAGAAGTTGTGCAACTAATGCCATGTCACTACATGTTTTATGTATGTGATATCTGATCCATCATGATCTGATTCTACTGAGATGACAATCTATAATGCCAGTGTGTTGAGAGTTATTCACTGAAGCAATGGCTAGGGATACACTGTTCGACTCAGAGAACTACTGCATTGGTTCTGTGGCTGTCCCCTTGGTTACAAACCTGGTGCCGTTTGAGACATGCACCTTTTCAAGTGAGCGCCAGTATCTAATTTAGGTAATTCTGTCCCATCAGGCAGGCAAGAACTCATTCCAGCCTAATAGAAAGCAGACGCCTGTGGACCAACCTGCATTCTCTTGAACTAAGTGAGACAACTCCATGCTCCTATAAATAGTTTTCACCTTTCACCTGAAAAGTTCAGAGTTGCCATTTGTCAGTGTAAACTGTTCGCAGTGACTTTTGACTAAAGACAGTGAGAGGAAATCTTGTGTTGTACCAGTACCGAAATCATGATTTGTGTTTCCTCT
The DNA here is from genome assembly GCF_963854185.1 of Sardina pilchardus. Taxonomy (NCBI): domain Eukaryota; kingdom Metazoa; phylum Chordata; class Actinopteri; order Clupeiformes; family Clupeidae; genus Sardina; species Sardina pilchardus. The sequence continues at coordinate 6,859,932 of NC_084995.1, forward strand.
TTGTGTGTGTTTGTGGATTGTGACATGCTGCTATAGGTACAGTAGCACCAACAGATGCGATGAGCTGACAAGCTTGATGTGATCCTCAGGATTTCACAGGATCTTAAGACCAACATTTTCAAACCTTTTTATTTATTAGGCCTACCTAATACTGTTGCATTGTACTGTGGTGGCACAGCTGCTTCATAAAATGGGAAAGCAAGTTGGGAGTGGAGTGCAACAGGGAATGTGAGTTATCCCCTGGCAACCCAAACAAATTCTTTGGTGTTTAAAAACAGTGCACACTGCTGGTTTGTGATGAGCATGCATGTCTGAGCGCAACCACCATATAAATCTTCATTCACAGCATACTCCGGACTAATCGCATTTACCAATCAAGGAGTTGAGGGCGCCTTGTGTCCATACTCCACAAAGAGTTTCCTCAACGTTATTTTAGACTCCCTCTCTGTGAGGCCCACTACAGTGGTGTCATTCAGCAGCGGCTAATCTAATAGGAGGAGTGGACACGGAGAGGTGTGCTTAAGACTCATTCTTCCCCCCCGTGGGTGGCTGGGTAAGTGCCTAGTGCGCTCCTTTAAAGTTTAGAAGAGGATGATGATCATGTTCTGTTCTCAAGTGTCTCTTTGATGCCATTTCTGTCAACTCCATGACAAATATCTGCACTTTCATTTGCATGCAGAATATTGAATAAATTAATCTATGCTTTATTCTCTCACATTCATGCAGTGATGGATGTGTGGCCTTATTAAAAGGTCACTGTCCTGTGTAAAATCTGGTGTAGAACTGGTGTGTTCAAATCACAATAAAGTTTTACTCATTGGTCTTATCTCATAATAATATACTAAAGAAGTTGTTCTACAACAAAAAAAAAACATACTTTTTGAAAATATTTCTACATTTAGGTTCCCCTAAATGCCATTGCCATTACAGCACTACTTTGTGCTGCTTTGGGGTGGGATATCCCATTTTCATATATTTTCAATCACATGAGCTGCATTTTCCCTTCAGATTAGATAGCCATCTCCTAACTCCTGAACGGACTTGGCTTGCTACGGCCAGATTTGAACCAGATCCTTTCTAATGTCATCTGCCTTGTCTTGGGGGATGGCATTCTATCCTTGGATCATGGCTCCAGACCTGGGGCCTGAGCTGCGAGAAAAGCTCTTTTGTTTTTGCCTCCCGTGACTTTGAATCACCGGCCAGCTTGTTCAGTAACCACGGCGACCGGACCAAAATACTTCCTCAGGCAGAGCAATCTGTGACAACATAGTTACCATTTGCTGTGAACCACAGAGTCCCCCTAAAATGCTCTTCACTGATCTTCTCCCACTGACCTAGTATCACATATTCAGGTATATAGCACATAAATGGTACTTCATTCATCTTTATCACATTGTTTCACAGTGAAGAATGTATAATGGAGCATAAGATGAAATGGTAACTATGGCAGTGTATGTCAACAAGAAAAAGTCATCCGTAATGTATGCACGGCTTTTCTGTCTTTTGAGACTGCATGTCTCAGGCTGTGGTGGTGAGGACTGATGTATAGGGCATTGCTGCTTGAACTGAATGTATGTTGGAGACATTCAAAAGACGTATAGGAGATTGTAAATCTGTAAAACCTTTATAAAGGACGCCAATGAGCAGCTTCAAAGAGCTCCACAAAAGACCATGTGACCCTTGTGAGAGACTAGGGTTTGATTTTATCCAGCTCAAGTACAAAGAGGGAAATATATATTCTCTCTTTCATCACACCGTTGCAGGTGGGGTAATCGCAAATTGTGAGAGAACAGCAATGCAAACATTAGTATCAAACCACTTTCATTAAAACATCAGCATCTTTTTCCCTTTTCTTTTTGCTCTGGGGTGTCTTGTTGTTCCCCTCAAGTGGTTACCAGTGCAAGTGGATGAGGCCCTGACGCAGCTGGGTTTGTACACACTTCTCCTCCTGACACCTACAGTACCTCTTTCTGCTCCGCTTTTACCAAGTCCCACCAGATCACTTGTATGCTATCATGTTGACAGGTGGGTGAACCAGTGGGTGAATACCAATCAGTGTTAACCTCCATTTGTATATACAGTATGCTTAATCTGTATCACACATGATCTTTGGGCTGTTTTGAGTTGCACACACTAAATGCAATGCCTCTTTATTATAGCTTAACTGAGGCTGAGTAAAGCTGCCACTGTACAAACATGAGCAAGTAGGAAGAAACTTTGATTTGGTCATTAATCTGATGTTTTATTATTGACATTGTAGAACCAAAGACCATGCTTCATATATGGCACCCCTAAATGGTCCTTTAAAGGGGACATATTATACCTCTTTTTAAACAAGGTTAGAATTGGTCTCTCCCAAATTGAGCCGTTTCTGGGCTGGCCACGCCTCCGGCTGTGTGTATTGATTACGCTGCTCGTTTCACAGGTGAAAATGACTACAAACAGAGCCGGCATCCAACCACATATGTTAGACCCTGGTGCTAGGGTTGGTCTATGCAAATTCCCTTAGTATTACATCAGAATAAGGGAGCAATCCAAATGGCTCACAGCAGCATCTACAGAAAACGGATGGATGGGGTTTTTTTTCACGCTTGGAGTGTTTATAAGAACAGTAGAAGCCTAAATATGAACACAAAGGCCCACAAAAAGTGAGTTTTGAATAATATGTCCCCTTTAATCCATTTTATGGGTCCATCAAAGGCACCCCTAAGGGTTCTTTAAAAGCCTGCATGGTTCTATAATAGCTCCCCAAGAACCCTCTTTTTTAAGACTGCATGTTAGACGCCAGCAGCCAGACACAGCTCTGGCTGAGAGTCAGAAGGGGAACCTCACAGCCAAAAGTGTCACTTTGTAACAGATGTAAGGTCAGAGCACTGCGGGAGTCATGCTGAGGCTCCACAGGTCACCACTATGCACCTGAGGGAGCTCTGTACTGTGCACCAGGTGGAGTTCCCTTCAGGTGGAGATACAGGTGAAAAACAGACAGTGTGCATGTTGCTCATCTGCACACGTGCTGCGCCTTTTCAACTTAGTGTCCACTTGGGGCAGTATCGTATCTATAAACACACTAAGATGAATGAATAATGATAGCATTGCCTTGATTGTCCATTTGAGAAGTGAACTTTCTGCATAATGTGGCTAGGACATATTCTGTGGACTAAAGAGGAGTGAGGTAGTGGGGCTAGTAGGGCCAACCTTTGGTGGGGATTTTGGGCCTTTGGCGGGGTCAGCATTGTTTTTTTTTTTTTTTTTTTTTTTTTGGCAGGGTTCCTTCCAGCACTCCCCCCTCACGCCCACTCTAAAGACTAGTGAGGTGGGGGCCATTGTTCACATTGTCATGACAACCACAGAAGGTTATGGAGGGAGTCCAACTGGGGCTTCTATAGAGCTGGACAGTCTGCAAAAACTGCCAGAGGGTCTTTTTGGTGGGTATTTTCAAACAGACTCAGTGTGCGTGTGTGTGTATGTGTGTGTGTGTGTGTGTGTGTGTGTGTGTGTGTGTGTGTGTGTGTGTGTGTGTGTGTGTGTGTGTGTGTGTCTGTCTGTCTGTCTGGGCTAACTGAGAAGGGGAGAAAGGTCATGTATATGGTAGTCTTTCCTCTCTTATAGTAAGATATTCCTTTTTTGTTTGATTTCTGCCAGATTCTTAACCATCTACAGTTTTATTTTTTTTACCTTATAGTAAAAACAATGAAACATTCTGTTTAGCAGAGCAGAATGAAATCATTGGTCTGTCTTTTGTCTTCAAGGCAGTTTTCACTAAGTACTGTAGATTTAAATCAAGATAAGAAATGAAGGTTACTGTAAGATAACGGTTCTTGCCTAAGAGGTTTTGGATACCCCAACAAAGACTAATGTTGTTGTTATAGATGTGCTGTGGATGGATGCATACAGTATATACTATGTTAGTGTCATTTCACACTACTGTACACCACATTCTTGATTACTCGCCGCTGTGGCTCTGTTTCTCAGCCGTCAGGGGCAGGTGTCCTCCTGTCCACTGGACACCTGCCTCTAACTGACAGATGCACCTGTCAGACCCTCACCTGGTCAGGCCAGGAGTGTGAGGCTGTATGCATGCAGTCCATATAGGGGCTGCCTCTGGAGGTCCTCCACTGAGCCCTACAGTAAACATTGTTTACTGGCACTGCTGTTGTGACATGGGTCTCAATGTGACTACCCTGGTTAAGAGGAAAACTAAATAAGATGAATAAAATACCCCACCTCTTGTGGTCCACTCCGGACTGTACTGTATGTTTTAAGGGGACCTCTGATTAAGTTCTCACTAGCTCTTCCTGTGTTTTAATGCCGTTCACTAACGGAAGTTCGAGAGGAGCCTGACGGAATTTGCCACACCTCCTTCTTCAATCAGTCAGGTTACTTATTTGCAGTCTACCTGCTGAAGTTTCAGCAACGGCGTTACTCCGCTCGCAACCCACCACCTCCCCTTATACATCCCCCGTCTTCCATACAGTAGGTAAAGAATACAGGCCCGACTCCTGGCTGTGCAGTCGACTCCGGCGCGATTCGGCGAAGCACTTCAGGACCCTGGCTAGAGACTTCGCCAAACATGCTCTTCTATAATGCTTTTATGTCTTTGTGCAAATTTCGGAATGTGAACTAGTGAATTATTGTTTGGTACGGCTCATACTTGGGCATGCACTGGTCACCACACCCCTCAAGCTCTGCCCCTCTAGCTCTCTAATGGCTATATTATCTTGTGCCATCTCAGTCATCACACTAGCAGAGTCTAAGGCCACTTACTCCCTGTTGCTTAGGACAATTCAGAGTAACCCCCACATGTTTTCCGTCAGCATGTGCCATTGAGCAATATGAAAGTATTCAGGTGCATAATCTCATTTAGGATGACATGTAGTCTAGGGGCTTCACAGAGACCATTCACAACACAACAACTCAGAGCTATGCTGCAGTCACACTGTCATGATATACTTGTCTTTCCTCTTGACAAAATGTCCATATTCCAGCATGATGGTTTCACAACAGAGATACTAAGGAATTGAGCCCTGAGGGTGGGTCGGGCATTAAAAATAATTCCCCACAGACTGATGATATTTCACATTTATTAAATTCATCACAGACATTCCTCTGTGAAGGGCGGCATTGAAGATCAGATAAATAGCTGGCAGGAGTCTGTGAGCTAAAAACAACATTCGCTGTGTTCCCTGAAAACAACATTTTGTTGCGGAACATTAGGAATGAAGGAGTCTTCAATATGCTGTTTCATGAGTACCAGCATCTTCTCTCTAGTTTTCCCTTCGTATGACGGTGTCTCTCTATCTATATCCATCTATCTATTTCACTATGCACAGCACCATCCACATTCACTGGCACTCTGATAAAGTTGAGTAAAATGTATTCTGAGAAATTTGGAGAATACAAAGCCAGGGATTTGAGACCATCCCTCTTTAACAACATCTCTCCAGATCATCCATATTCCCAGGTCCCCTCTTGACCTGAAATGACATGGAGTTCATGATGCCAGGCACCCCATGCACCCTAATAAGACTCCTAGGGTTTTGGAATAAAAACAGCCACACGATCTCAGATCCTCCTCCATACTCTTCTCAATATAGTCATCCTTCTATTGCATGTCAAAACAACCTTAAGTGTTTGTTGCTAAAAAGCTACATTTTCATTCCAACATGATTTGATACAGTCTCAATAGCATTTAATAACTCACTCATGCATTTTAGCCTGTATATTGTATCACAGACTTCACTTCTGTTTTTTTTTTTTTTTTTGCTTGTTTGTTTTTGAACCTATATGGATCCACAAATGTTAAGTAGATTATAAATGAAAAAAATTGCATGATGTTATGTTTTAAAGATTTTTAGGGGTGTAAATAATTGTGGTGCATATATTTCTATTAAATGTTTAGGATGCATTGTGTACCTCCAGATTTAGGACTGCTAATAAATGAGGAGGGCACAGTACAGTATGTATCTGTCTAGTTTCTCTCTCTTTGTGTTTCTGACACCCCAAAAATAGAACTGATTTAATATACTCCAACCCCTTCACTCAGTATCTGTAACTTCAGCCACATAGTACTTGTCTGACTCGATGGCCTGGGCTCCTGAAATGCTGACTTCCTCTGAGCGCATGAATGGAGTCAGCCGGGCAGAAGTGAGCTGGAAATCACGGCTTAGCAGACCGGCTTTACAGCAGTAGCACCAGCACCAGCACCAACAGCAGCACCAGCACCAGCACCAGTAGCATGCAGCAGCAGCAGGGTCAGGGCCCAGAGAGGAGCCAGGCAGCCAGACGCCCAGTCTGGCCCATCCCTTCTCTCTGGGCCCTCCAGGGCTGACAGCTGGCTCAGTTGAAGTTGACTTTTCTCTTGAGTAAGTGCCAGCTATCGAGAGGGGCCCTTGAAAATATGGCTTGTGTGAAGCCAAAGAGGATGCTTTTGATAAATTACATTTATATTATAATGTCTTCCCACAGTCAGATATCGGGGGCCACTGTCTTAAATGTTTAAATTGGGAATGTCATTACTTCCTCAAGAGCTGGTGTCTTAAAGCAGGGATTCCCCACGTGTGGTATGCGAGCTGTTTTTGAGGGGTAGGCTGTGCGAGATGAAAAGGGCTAAGCCGGAGAGATCGTTTAAATCTTTTGTAATTAGTCGATTAATTAATTAATTAAATGGGAACCGCTGAAGGGTTTTAGGTAGGTTTGTTTGAGTACAGAGGTACTGTTTTCAAGTAGACAGACCATATTGGTATTCAGTAATTTGCCACTCTTGTCGTGTGGAGGAACTTTAATCCTGCAGTAGGCTAATTCTACCGTTTCCTCAAACATAAAGAACTAGATTGTTCTGCAACAAAGAGGACATATGTTTGGGAAAACAAAATAGGCAATATAGGCCTACCTACTTTTGCGGTTCACACGGATTCGCCAGATCTGATTATATCCACCATTCCCGGAATGGGTTTGGGAGGACAAGGTGATCTTTGCTTTATGACAGAATGTCTCCATCTGCAGGCCACGTGGACAATTGAGCTCTCAGACGCATGCAAGTTATTTACAACACGTCCCCGTCTCATATTTCAGTATCGATACTCCAATTTTACGGTAACCGATTTAATAGGTGTGTCTACACAGTGTTTATTTCCGAAAAGAACACTTACTATAGCCTACTTACACCCGACATCAATGATAGCCTACGGTGTTCTGAAAACAATTACTGTGACAATATGTATACAATAATACAATTAGATCATAATTATTGTGGGAGCTTATATATTTTAGCATGTTTGTTCTAATGACAATAAACAGTGATCAGCAATAAGGAATTACACCTCAGGTCCGTTGGTAGCCAAGCCGATAAAACGCGAAATAGAGTGTAGGTGCGTAGAGTGTGGGCTAAGGCTGTTGGGGGTTTTATAGGCTTTTACACCTTCCGGACAAATCGGATCTTCTTTTTTTCTTATTTCTCAGCCTTTCGTTTTGCACTGTGCTAGAGAGTGGGCGCTTAAAATAATAATAATAAAAAAAATATATGCGTTTGCACTGATCTTTTCAAAAGCATGTATTTTCAGTTATATGCAACTCACAATACAACCAAATGTGATGTTTATTTTCATGACAACAATTACTTCCTACCTTTATTAGCCACAAAATCAAATCTAATTTGTGAAGCAATATGAAACATGTGCGCAATCAATGTGTACTGGAAAGAGAGACAATGGAAATAGGTTGTGCTGTGGTCCATAGTATGCATACGTCAAAAGCCTTACTTGGTCGAATCCACCTTAAACCACTTAAGAACCCCTCCTCGTTTTCTTTTCTTCGACTCGTGTCCCCCATGTGTGTTTGGTGGGCCATACCAATTCATACACAAACGGGGGACATCGGGACGTTAACTTCAGCACCTGGACAGCGACCCTTTCGGAGGCCTTGTTTCAAATTGGATATATGCACTCTAACAATGCAAACAGAGGAAACATACCAAAATATTGTGGAACAATGCAATGTGAATACGCGTTCTGAAAAACAACCCAGCGCTCTTTGTCAAGGAAGGCCTGTAGTTGCTGGGTGATAGTGGTTGAATTGCGCACCAGCTCGAAGAGCATTTGCTTGGTAGCAGCCCCAGTACTGCTGCTCATATAACCGTAACTGTGCTACAGCCTTGTGGGTTCCCTCCGCGAAGGGAGGGGTGTGATAGCCTACCAGCCGCACAGTGTAAGAGAAAATATCCACGATCGCTTTTGTTGACGGCGCTTTGAAAGAGAAGATGTGGCGGTTCCCCAGACCTGGGGTAACGTTATTGCTGTGGATACTTGGAGTCCTCGGCAACCTAAGCACAGCGCGCTCAGCATCCCGTAAGTAGCCTACACGCTGTCGCGGAGAGGAAATTGCTGCTGGTGCTTTGTAGTCCTTTACGGTGACAGGGCATTGCGGGATGTTGTTGTGCGTTAACGTATATCAACCCGTTGTGTGTCTCGCTCGCTCTCCATCTCTTTCACCACAAATTTCATGATTTTGTTTTACTGATTTGAAATGATTTGATTTCTGTGGCAAACGACAGTCCTGTGATCCATTACCTTACCAATTATTTAATCGCTTTACCTGTGAATGTAAATTACGAAAATGTCACGTGGAATCCATTGCTCGTTCTGTGAGCTTTTTTGGGGGTTGAGAATATTGTAATGGTAACGTAAGGTGAGTTTAACTGTGGCCTCATTTAGCAAATTGTTTACAGTCTATATTTGAGTCATGATCTTTGGTCATGCTGCATTATCTTGGATCTTTGTTCATTTTGTTGAGTCCTTGTAGAGTCCTGAAATAGATGTTCAAAACGTGTAAGTTGTTTGTGTAGCCTGAAATATTCGGTAACCAGAGGCAGCTGAACACACTGGACTTCATGTCTTCATAACAAAATGAAGTTAACCCCGTCATTATCACTTAAGATATATTTCAGTATATTGAACATGAAATAGCCTTCATGTTGGCTTAACTGCTCAAGAAAGGTCAGAAATTCATGTTAGAGTACAGTAGCTGAGCATTTTAGGCAATTATGCAGTCTGTTTATAAACTGTTGTCTTTATGAAGTCATGTATTAGACACATGCCTCTAAGCATCATTGAGCATGAAGTCAAGGCCCCTGTGCTTTTATGGGCTGTGGAGCGTACATTTGTCATTCTGGTGACCCCAGCTGCAGCTGAATTTGGAAATTAATTCCTGGGTCATAATTGAGTCGGTGCCTGTGATTCACAGTGCTTCTTGCGGCTGAGCTGCTTTCGCTTGTCTCACTTAGTCATCTTGATATGGACGCTGAATGTGCACTTTGTAACCACTTTTCACAGCACTAACTTTAATTTTGAATATATACTGCTCTCCCCAACCCACCTCTCTCTCTTTATCTCTATCTCTCTCTTTCTCTCTCTCTTCCTCTCCCTCTCGTGCACTCTCTGTATGCGTGTGAATATGTGCATTGTTTGAGATACTTGCATCAGCATTTATTTGATCCTTTTGCGGTAGGTCATCATAATTTCATTAACTTCCACTTCTCTGTCATCACCTTGTGTATAAAACACACCTCTCACCCCAGACATGCACTTGTTTATGGGATATTGTGTATAAAACACACCTCTCACCCCAGACATGCACTTGTTTATGGGATATTGTGTATAAAACACACCTCTCACCCCAGACATGCACTTGTTTATGGGATATTGTGTATAAAACACACCTCTCACCCCAGGCATGCACTTGTTTATGGGATATTGCCGTAGCAGGCAGCAGGTATGACTGTGCTCTAAGACATGGGAGCTGCTGCTTTCATGAGCTTGGCCCGGAGATCCGCTCTGAAGTCAGTTGTGATTTGGAGTGTGTTTGTGAAACAATAGCAACATACAGTAGAGCAGCACATCAGCGTGAGCGCGGTGGAGAATCTGCTCACTGTCCTTTAATGTGATGTGTTTTGCCCACTCACCCACCTGCTCTCAGGTCAGCTCACAGTCACCATCAACACTTTACTCAATTTAGAATGAGAGTGATTTATGAATCATAGCCACATTTTGTTTAGATGTATGGTGTGTGGGGTGTGTGTGTGTGTGTGTGTGTGTGTGTGTGTGTGTGTGTGTGTGTTTTGTTCCCTTTGACAGAAGACAATTATTTGACTTTTTATAATAACCTCAAGCTTTCCAATTAACTGTGCACGCTTGACAAATGAGAGGAGATATCCAGAGAGTTTAATAACCCAATTCCTGCTCAGCATTTGCGGCGCCCAAAAGAAATCCACTTCATTAATTTGATTGATTTGCTTCCACACAACTCCCATACAAATGCTCTTCAGGGAAATATGATCAGGAACACCAAATAAAGGGCTTTCATTTTCAGGAGTAAACACAAAACTAAACAACTCCTCTAACTTGTGTTGAGCAGGATGTGGAATTACCTCTGAGAGTCCATGCCTCCCTCTCTCTCTCTCTCTTTCTCTCTCTCTCTCTCTCTCTCTGCCTCTCTCTCTCTCTCTCAAAATGAGCAGCTCACTCTCCTAATTCCAAACCATGCTCATTATAAAGGAGTAAGTTGCCAAAGTGATTTTCCGGCGCGCGCTGCAGTGCCTCTTCACATTCTTGTCCGTTCCACTTCCTGCGTGCTCCCAGGATGTGCGGCCGCGCTGCGCTGCGCTGCGCTGCGCTGCGTTGCGTTACGTAAGGCCCTCATATGTTACAGTAATCCCAGCCTCCCACTCTGATTAGGTGTGGAAGGGAGACAAGGCTCACCAGCTCCCCAGCAGGCCCATCCAGCTCACTCTGCCTTCAGTCTTGAGCTCGGGATGTTTTTTTTTTTCCTTCTTCAGGGTTTTTTTTGTTATGTTAATGAACCCTGCAGCTCATTGGGATTCTGGGCACCTGCCAGTGAACGTTTGTCAACCAATATGACGCCGGGGGTTGTTGTAAGACCCCTCCCCCCGGCAAGCCAACCCCCCCTCGTACACACACACACATGCACACACACACACGCACCCAGGCCTTGGCCCCTCCCTTTGTCTGTCTGCTGCTGATGGACACCTCGGAACAAAGAGTGCTGAGGGGCCGCACGCAGAGCTGATGGAGAGTGCTGTGGATTACCTCAGCAAGCCTTAGAAGTGACGCCTAAGCCAACATCACCTTTCTCCATTCATGGGGATTCCTCAATAGAGAGCCCCCAAGCTCATCAAGTAATCATGCTAAAGTCTCAGCTGCTATTGAGGAAGACCTTACATCTTTACACTGATTTGAAAGCACCAGATATAGACTAGTTCTCACTGAAGAGAAATGGAAAATCAAGTGAAAGATTAAAGAAGAAAGAGAAAAAAATAAAAGGAAATCCGTGGTGAGATTTTTGCCTAGAACAACAAGAAATGCGTTCTTTTTTTCGTGGCCTTGGACTGACAAAAGCGCGAACATCAGGCTCTCAATTAGGCTCCCTCTCAGCTCCGTACAGACCCCCAGCAGGCTGCACTGACTCACCAGCCGCTCGCCTCGCGCACACAGCACAACAAATGGGGCCCCTCACGTCTGCATTCTAGCTCCCCTGTCTCTGGTGTTTCTCTCTCTGTCTCACTCTCTGTTTCTCATTCTGTCTCTCACTTCTCTCCCAATCCCCCTCCTCTCCTTTGCTCCCCCTCACCCTCTCTTGCTTTCTTTCTCCTTATGTGTTTCTCTTCCTTCCTTTCTCTCTCTCTCTCTCTCTCTTTTTTTCTCTCACTCTCCATTTCCCTATGCCTAACCGACCTTCCCTACTGTCTTTGATTGGCTGTGTCATATGTAAATCACTTTTCATTCAAGGCAGGCACACTCCACACACACACACACACACACACACACACACACACTCACCACCGAGTCAGTTGTCGGCCTCATTCGCTTTCTTTCTGGGGTGTGAACAAAAGAGGAGGAGAAGGAGGGGGCGAGGGGGGCACCCGTAGAGAGGTGCTGGTCACAGACTCCTGTCCACTCATTAACACAAGATGAGGAGCGCGCTGGTCTCAGGCCCATAATTGACAGCTTACACAACAAAGGTAATCACCCGTGCCAACTGGCAACAGCTGCTGAGACCGGGCAGCCTGGATGAAGCCATAAAGCTCTCATTAGAAGTTTCATTGCCTCTTAACACCTACATTATTATGTTAGGCTCAGGAGTGACAGAGAGGCAAGTCACCGCATAAGAGAGTCGATGTGATAGCTGAAGCTTCCTCTGCTACATCACTGGCACACCGCATGCAGTTTCTGATGTGGGTGTAGAAGTGGTGCATCTAGTGATACTGGACCCTGCAATACACACACACACATACACACCCTGAGAACAAGGTGCTATAACCAAATATGGTGCATGCTACATTTATGGCATCCCTAAATGGTTCTTGAAACAATTTTGAAGTGTTCCAAAAGAAGGGTTCTTTAAAGCCTCCATGGCTCTATATACTGTAGCACTCCAAGAACCCTTTTTAAGAGTGTACTACTGTACATGCTGCTCATGGAGGTGTGTAGTAGCACACATAATAAACATGATATATTCTGTCTGTGCAGGTTGATGTGGTGGTCTGCTGCATATGTGTGCTGTGGCTGGCTTGACATTCATAGTGATGTTGGAGGTGCATGCTGTGATTGTGTCTTTATCTGGTTGTTGGAGCCTGGCACTGGTGATGCTGAACTCTGAGGTGCCTGCTGAAGGGTGTGTTTGTTGGTGGCAGTTCAGAGCGACAGGAGAGGAATTGCTTTTCTTTTGGACAGAAAAAGGAGAATGAATTTATTTCAACTCGAGACATTTCAGCCTGATTCAGACTCCCCAGTTGGTTATTCATCGAATTCATTAGAAGCTTATGCATGGAGTGAAAGCTAAGAGATGCTCAAGTCTAGTTCAAGGGGAAAACGCTTCTCCTTCTTTCCTTTGCCTATTGAGTAGAGTGGGTAAGCAGTTGGTTTTGACAATGCAGCAGAGAAACACTAATCCACACACTCACACTCTCAAATTAAGTTTTACCTCAGAATGACATATCCTTGGATGATCTACTGGAGTTAATACAGCTCCATATATATTTTCTTTTTGTTTGTTTGAAGGAGGCAACATTTGAGGCTAGAGGCTACAGTAGGTCTCTTCTGTGCCATTGATTCAGGCCTATAGATGTGTTGGAGAGAACAGAGAGTAAGAGAGAGTGAGGCAAATGTCATTAATGAGATTGCAGCATTGCATTCGGTGTGAGAGGTCCAATCTGTGCTCTCAGAGTCTTAAAGGAGGTCCATCTAAGGCAGAGGGAAAGTCAAGTGTGTTCCTGATCGATAAGTGCCAGTGGATATGTGAGAGGAGTTAGTGCAGATGGATGCACGGGGGCAAATGAGATTTGAGAATTGGTGCTTGAGAGGTGCGTGGGAGGCAGGAAGTTAGGGAACGTGTTAAGCTCATTTGTCAATTAGCATCATAGGTTACCATGGCAGGTTACCATAGCCACCCACCAGCCTCACAGAGATTTATCATCCAGGCAGCAGCCGATTTGAAATCAGGTCCGATTCTGGACACATGCAGCTTTGAGTGGTCTGGAGTTGCGCTGCCCAGAGGCTGTGTTGGGTTTCTACCGAGCGGCTCAGAGAAAGTGTGGAGAGGGAAAGACTCGTTAAAGATGTAGTCACAAAAGATGTAGTCACAAAAGGTTGTCGATATTTAAGCTAAAGAGATCATCAAATTACACCTCTCCCTCCTATGCTCCTAAAACACCTTATTGCAGTAATTGGCTGGAATTATTTATGCCTCAGTTTGTTTACAGACAGGACTGAGGAAGAAGACTTTTATGAGTGCAAGTACTGAGCAGGCAGCTAGAGGATCTTTAACAGCTCACTGCATTTGCCAAAAAATGTTTGAACAGAACCTTTACGCAACATTCAGCTGTTGGCTGTACCCCAACAAAGCATTGAATGAGATGCAGCCTGCATGTGTTACCTGATACATTGGTTCCCCGTTGGGTCTAATGGGAAACCCTCAATTCTGTATCATGCTTCTTCAGTGTTAGTAGGGGCTAGTGCATATGTGTGTGTGGAGGGGGGGCAGAGAGAGACAGAGAGAGTGTGTTGTATGCATTTTCTTTGCTTAAAGCCGTGTGTGTGGCTCCACGCATGGCATGACACTCTCATGCGTTTCCCTGCCACAGCCTGACCTTAATACTGCTTTTAGTGTAACCACTGTAGACAGCCGCAGTGATGCCCCCGATGGCGGGCGGGGACAGGAGGTCCCAAGAGGGGCCACCGTGACACAGATACCCGAGCCCTGCACAAGTGCCCAGAAACATCCCGGGAACGTCGGAGCTACGTCGGAGAAACTGTAGCAGCTTGAGCAGCCCTGCACCAATCTGTGTTAGGAAAGACCCAGATGATGAATGGGCCTCCTTAGAAGTAGACTGTATCGGTGCTGTCTGCCCTCTCCCCATAGGAGCCTAATTAGTTGTGTGTTGTGTGCTTGTTAGCTTCGCACGCATGTTCTCTAGGCGTGATTGAAAGCTGCAGGGTTTCACATGAAACATTTAAGAGCTGCTCTTCCCGTTCCCTTAAAACCTATATATTCCCAGTAGGTCATTCACACTCTCCTGAGCCTCTCGGAATTACTTCCCGACTCTCTCTTGTCTCGCTGAATGCTTAACTAAGCTAAAAAAGAAAAAGCTATTCAAGGCTATCTTGCAGAAGTTAAAAAACACCACAGTATGTCCTGATGTTTTTTAAAGCCACGGCTAAAATGATCATTGCTAATCGCCAGCGATGGCTAATTCCCCCCACATTTCTCCTCTCTCCATGCGAGATTGAGGTTATTGGTTTTAATGCGCTGCTCCTGATTCATCCTCATTGCCGCATAAGACCCTCTGCTTCATCGCCGGAGCCAGTAATGCATCTGAAATTACAGCACTCACAGCTACCTGGGCGCTCCAGGGAATTGGGAATTCAGAGTTCGCAGCCTGCAACAAGACTTTGAGTGATTCTGCATGGCGCAAACCGTGCTGGTGAAAAAACAGCTGACGATGGAATGGGCCCAGCGACTGGTCAGTTCCATCCGTGGGAACTGCATCCGATATCCCAGCGGAGCCATCTGTTCCAGAAATGTTCTCTCCTATGCAGGAATGCAAGACACTTACTGTAAACACACAGTGCTAAACATCCGTGTGTGACTGTACTGAGTGTAAAATATTCAGAGCCACTGTTTGCAAACAGAAATAGCTTAGGCTGAGGTAGCTGGACTCAGTGGCATTTTTTAACATAGAGTGGAAGAAAAGGACTAGTACAGTGGTTATATATATATATCAGCATCTCTCTCTCTCTCTCTCTCTCTCTCTCTCTCTCTCTCTCTCCTACTGTGTGTGAGTAATGTGTATGATAAAGCGTGCAACATACATTTGGGATGGCCCACGGGCAATGATGCTTTTCCAGGAATATAAATGAGATCATACAATCAGGAGACTGGGGGCCTTTTTCTGTGTGAAACATTCCATCTGTGCAAGACCAAATGAAAGATGCTAAATAGGACTGTCAACATGTGTTTACTCCCTGCCACCTCCATTTGAAGACCATATAATGTTTTGTTTTGTTTCGTTGTATGTGTGTGTGTGTGTATGTGTGTGTGTGTGTGTGTGGGTGTGTGTGTGTGTGTGTGTGTGTGTGTGTGTGTGTGTGTGTGTGTGTGTGTGTGTGTGTGTGTGTGTGTGTGTGCGTGCGTGTGTGTGTGTTCGTTGCTGATAAGGATCACTTAGTAGCTTGGCTTCAACTCTAAAAAGGTACCTCTGTTCCTTATGCTAATGGCTATGTTAATCTGATGGATCCAGGATTGCAAATGTTTTTAGGCTATTATGATTAATAACAAGTGCAACTGCAGCTGTCCAAATACTGTAGAGGTCCGAATTCCCTGAAAATGTACCACTACCATTTTGAGCTAAAAAAACAAAAATCCTTTCATTTCAACATCTTCTGAATCATGCTGTTTTAATTTTATCGAGTTTCAGCATGAGACTTGAGCTCTAACAAAGGCTTAATTAAAGAAATAGAGGCAAAATAGCCTTAATTACAACAGGCCCTGTATGCCTTTTGTAATGTAATATTCATGAGCGAGATAATTAGGGGAAAAAAGAGTGTTCATGTTCTCTGTGTGAGCTATGCTGCCCTTCTACATTCACCTCTGCAGTAAGCTCTTCATTTCAGATCTTCCTGCACCAAACCCTCACTGTGGGGCCATTAATGTTGCATGTTCACATGGCGGTGTTTTCATTGGACAGGGGTCACTTTTAGGTCAGCATCAGTGTTTTTTTTTCCCTGACGGTTGTGATTTCTTTTCTTCTCTCTCCTGCTCGAGAGCAGCCCCAGTCTCAGTAAATTGGATAAGCAAGCGAGCTCCAGACATCCCTCCATTCTCACACTGCACATCAATCATTCATCCCGCGCACCACGCTTGACCCAGTCTTAGGTGAGGAGGAGCTGCCTGCGTCTCTCAATGGCGCAGGCAGAGCAGGGTGGTGGCGGTGGCGGGCTCCTTTCTGCTTCCTTCAGCACCCCACCCAGCAGCCAGGGAACTACAAACTCCGCACTGCTCACTGCTCTCCTCATCTCACCCCCCACCCCCACCCCCCCCCACCTGCAGACTTTAGCAGTGATGACAAAGTCCAAAAAAGTGTCCTACCCTTCTCTTTCAGTAGTCACTCACACTGTAGTTGTTGCTGTGTGTTGGGTTTGTTTCATACCTCTCTATACAGTATATTATCATATATCTTGTGAGTAGAGGAAAAGAATGGAAGATGGTGTCCCACGAGGATCTATGTGTTTGAGTACCAACAGTGCCTTGCATAGGTTTTCCTTCAGACACAACGCAACACAACAATAGCACCACTGGAGTCTCTGAAGCCCATTGGTGTCGTGCAGCAATTGGTCCAGTTAGTTGCAGCATTGTGTGATGCACAGGCACACTACATTGTTATTATTGAACTCTGACTAAGGCTTGCCATGATGGCTACTATTGTAAACTGAACTCAGTGGGCAGCGCAAATAGCTTTATATGTGAAAGGGCCTTTGGACAGAGTTAGCCCTCTGACAGCAGAGGATGGTTTAGAGACTTTAGTGCTTTAATTTGACGCTTGGTGTCTCCCCACTAATCTCCAGGGATTTGAGCTTCAATGTCTCATCGTCTGCTTGTGTTCACTCAGACATCCTGATGGACAGAGTCACAGCCGTGTCACAGAGGGTCACTGAAAGCACAAAATGCACTGCAGCCTCTGATTGGTGCCGACTAACGCCAGACAATGTGCCATTTTGACCTGATTTTTGTCCCCCAATCAGTTGGAGCCAACAAACTTTTGAATCTGGTCTGTCCGATTTGTCGTGTAGTTTGAGCAGGCTTATGGTGCATGATTAGAAGACTTAATCGTTGGTGTTCCAGTTCCATTCCGATCTAAGTGGATATCTAGTCGGACATTTTTGTCTGCCGTCTTCAAGGAAAATGCAGTGCCTACCAGGCTTAGGTGGGACTTGGTGTCTTTGGAACAGTATCCCCTAATCAAGAACCTGTTTGTGAGATTTACTGTAACACAGGCATCTCATTCTCTGCTCCACTAGAGCGTTTACTTTCCTTTGCTGGATCGATAAACAAGCTTCACCTGTGATGTCTCAATGGCAGACTTTTACAGAAGTTTGTAGTGCATAAAACTTAGGCATTGAACTAGAGACCCGTGCAATGAAAGCCACAGGTGTTGTAGTGTGTGTGTGTGTGTGTGTGTGTGTGTGTGTGTGTGTGTGTGTGTGTGTGTGTGTGTGTGTGTGTGTGTGTGTGTGTGTGTCTGTGTGTCTGTGTGTCTGTGTGTCTGTGTGTGTGTGTGTGTGTGTGTGTGTGTGTCTGTGTGTGTGTGTGTGTGTGTGTGTGTGTTTGTATGGGGCCACAATGCTGAAGGCTGATGTTCAGACTCTTTCTCCTCTTCAATGTCCTTCCCTTTCTTTGTCTCTTTAACTCTCACATTTGATGATTACACACACACACATACACACTCGCTCACTCTCGCGCTCTCTCTCTCTCTCACTCTCTCTCTCACACACACACACACACACACACACACACACACACATATACACCTAATCCCTTCTCTCTGTCTTCATTTAAAAGTTGCCTATTTAATTCAGTCATACATTAAACCTAAGCTTAAGCTGTCATTCAACTGTGTCTGTGATAAGTTCTGCACCACGCAATCAAGTTGAAAGCTGTGAAGTTTCTTCCCTACCAAATATCTATGAATATTTTAGAGAAACATTTTGGCTGATAGAGTCTAGCTTTACTTTTTTTGGAGTTTGGACGAAACATTTTAGCTTGAGAGTGTCTTCTTCGTTCTGCTGCTGAAAGGAAAGGATGAGCAGAGCAGGAGGGAATCTAGCCACACTGTATGTGTGCGCACACAGTCCGTGGTTGCTCTTGTCGAACTAATTGTACAGAAATAGGTCATTTTCCTCTGATGAGCTTGGACATCTGGACAGAAATTCATGCTCATTAAGCTCCAACACATAGTGTTAGTTGAAAACATTTCCTGACACTGATGACCAAACCTTTCATTTATATTCTTCACTGTTCTCTCACCCTGACACTGCACTGCTCACTTCAAAGCATTGTGGGAAATAAATGAACGGAATACAACAGCTCCTATATGATGAAGGATACCGGAGCAACACAGAAGTTGTCTGAGACTTCTTTTTTAATGCAACGGCGCACAGCAAAAGACTAACACTTAAACGTTCACTACATCTTCACCAGAGTCTGTGTTGCGTCGGTATCCCTCATCAGTTTGAGCTTGACCCCTCCTGTGGATGCACCAGTTGTTTGCAGAAGCACATACTGTAGGATCTACCCCCTGTTTACTGCAGCTCCTGTGTTCTGAGTGCTATGTGTTAACAGCTCTACCCCCTGTTATACTTACATGAATGGGAAAAGCTCAGTCTCAGTGAGAGACTGCTCAGACTCCATGAGGCTGGGTTGGGACGGAGGCCCATTCTGCTTGAGCACGTTTGCATATTGATCCCTACTTTGCGAATGAGAGGCCCGGCTGCATAAATCTCAGTCCGTGGAGGGCAGACTGATTTATGAGCCTGACCTTTGCAGACCGAACGGCAGACACGTTCGGTGTAATCTACTTAGAGCATATGAAAAAGTTCATGATGGGGAAAGACAGATAATCACATTTTGTGCGCACACACGCACACATACTGTACACACACGCGCGCACACATACACATGCACAGAGATAGAGAGAGAAGAGTGTGTGGATGAAGGCTGTGTGGGGAGTTGTGTGTATGCACAACATTTGTCAGTGTTTGTCGTTACCTCAATTCCAGACTCTGAAAGTGTTGAGGGAGTGAGAGCTCAACAGCTTGGCGGTTGGCGAGCAGTGGACATGATCTGCTATCTCACTTATTCACCTCGTGTGTCCTCCCTGTACACACGGCTCTCTGCTCTTTAATTGCCTAGTAATTGGGCAACAAGGACCCAGAAAGTAGAGTCGACCTCTCACTCTGCACTGGGACTCTGCTGCGCTGTAGTCATCCACTAAATATTGGCCATAAGTCAAGTAGTGTTTGAGAGATTTATATGGGAAAGGTTAGGTCGATCATGAGTTTCATTCATTCATTAATTCATTCATTCTGTATTTCATTTCTTCTGTCTGTAATTCATTCTCTCTTTCAAAGTAAGTTTGTATTTTTGTATTTGCTCTGTTTGTCCATCAGAGTATTTATTTTACTTTCACGTTCACAAGAAGTCTTCTGCTGTGCTGTACAGTATGCAATGTGAGCAGGATCAGTCTTTTCACCCCTACAGATCTTTATCTTTGAGACCCTGTATAGTAAGTCCACACACATGTTCAACATGTCCTGAGATGCACTGAAGCTAAGCGAGTGTAGCCTAGAGCTAATGGTCCTGCTGAAGGCCAACTCATCTGCATGACTGTAACCCTATTTGCTCTCTTATCCTTGTAGAGCCCATAGACCTTTTCAAAAGGGTAAGACATCAGACCGTGTTGGACTTACAGCAAAGTTCACAAGACCTGATGGATGGTTTTTGCCTTCTGCAGCAGCAGCCCCTCCATAACACATAACTTGAGCATCACCTCACATGCCCTCCCCTGGGTCCTCCCCCTCATCCCCTCCCTACCTCTCCAGGCTGTGCTGGAGGTTTGGCCCTGAAGTGCTGAACAGGTCCTGACAAATTGAAGTAGGGCTACCGTGACCTCCAGAGTTGCAGCTAAGGGCTCAGCTGGGCTTACTTGAATGCCTTTTGTAAAACCTATAGCAGCACAGACACATAAATATGGAAAGCGCTCTTCCTGGAAAGGTCAGATTAGCATTTCCCTCACCCCTGACTCTACCAAAACAAGTAGCGTTATTGTTTACTGTTTTTGAGCAACACAGCAGCTGACCTCCAAACACTTTATTCATTCTTCATGACCCTTGTGCCGAATGAATTTTGTGTATGTTGCAATTAATCTTCTCCTTGTGTACAATCATACATACAAAATCCTCGGTCAAACTCACTCTACCCAACCCAGTATCCGCACTGAGTTTAGCGTCTAATGCGTGGCACTGTTACCCCTCAATGCTCAGTCTGTAGTAATGTTATTAGAAAGGGCCAGTGCAGATCTCTGCTCAGATCTGTGTGCTACCCAACTGCAGTAGATAGATAAGCATCAGCATCAGCTTACACAACCACTTCTCCAAGAGGCTATCTGTCTCCAGCAGGGCTGCACAGAGAAAGGCGCTCAGCTCTGTCACAAAACAGAGCACTGAGCTCAGGAGACAGCTGGGAAAAGGCCAACAAGATGAAGACTGATGTGCTGACACTCAAAACATATCTGACTGGATATCAAAGTTGTGGTGTGTGTGTGTATGTGTGTGTGTGTGTGTGTGTGTGTGTCTGTGTCTGTGTGTGTGTGTGTCTGTGTCTGTGTGTGTGTGCTTCTAGATGTTTGTCTGAGGCTGTGAGTTTGCTCAGGGTTGTGTGCACGCGTCTGAGCAGTCGTGTCGGTCTGCGGCTGGGTTCGGACGAAACCGAATTGCACGGTTGACTCAGTGATGTGATTGTGAGACTCAGTAAACTTTAGTGAAAGGCCCTGTAGAGACGGGGAGGGAGACAGGGGGGAAAAAAAACCCTGGCGCGGCGTTCTGAGCCCGAGATTCCTCTCCGCTCTCCCGGCACATTATCTCTGGCAGACAGGCTTGTGCAGCAGTCCGTCACACAAAGGCAGCTCCTGCGCACACCATCCCAGCTTTTGTCACCAGACTTGAAAACTCCCGCCGGCTGGAACACTTTTGATTGACCTGGTCTAATCTCGGCTTGCAATGAGTTGCTACAGTAACTTGCTTTGCCAATTTTTTGTACCCTCCATTTTTTTTTCTTTTGATTGTAGTCAGATGTCATGTCAAAAATGAGGAGAAATAACTTGGGTAGTAGGTTGTGCTTCATCAGACTTACAGAGATACCTGAGCAGCACATGCATAAAATCTCTTGACATATCAACTTACTGTATCTAAGAAATGTTTTGTTGTTGAGCTTGTTGTTATAAAATAGTAAATTGTTCTAAACATACTATACCAAAGCATTTCTTGTCAAAACTATGCGGCTGTTGAAATGTTGAAATGAAACGTTGAAATTATGATCTGTGGCAAGAGGTATGAGCTGAGTGGGCCATAAGTTGTGCATACTGTACTTTGTCTCCTGAATGAAAGAGGTTCCAGAAGAGTGTCTCCAGACATTTTGAAATCCAGACCTTATGCAACGACTTTTTTGGCTGCCGCCTAATCATTACCACCGCAACTCAGAATAATTAGTCTAGTCTGTATCCTGTCTGGACTATTGATCCAGCCGATAAAAAGTGAAAGGCCAAAATGAGCTACAATAAACTTCTTAAGTATGAAATGAGACAGCAGCTACTGTAGCCAGCACAGTAAGGTCAGAATAAAAGTTTCATGCGAGCCTCAGAGGCCATGCGCACAAAATGAGAGCTGCCCAGACAGTTCTGTCATCCCTCTGCCTTTGTGTGCAGTGAGACGGCGGCCTTGTCCTCCACAGGGCCCTTCAGTTCTGTGAGAGCACACACACACACAGCACACACCGTCTAAGAGTTGGAGGAGAGTTGTCACGTTGACCTCAGTGCCTCACGAGGATGCGTGTCTCATCGTCTGGACCAGCAAGGCCGCTGTGAGGCCTCCATGTCAGTGTCCTCCGCCGTGCTCTCCTGTTTCAGCAGCGCTGTGAAGCCTTTTCATCATTAAGTGCACATTCCTTGGCACTCAGCCGCCTGGTCGCCTTGTGTGCTTTACTGCAGCACTATTATCCACATGTAGGTGCTTGTTCTGTGGCGTGTCTTCTCAGCTTGTGTGTGTCTGGTGTCTTTTTCTCTGCAGAAACATGTGACGAGGTGTTGGCCACCCCGCTACCGTACAGCGCGTTCACGGGGTCCTCGGTGCTGACCGGTGACTATGGGGCCGGCTACGCCAAACTCAACAGGAGAGGAGGTGAGTACCACTCCCATACCGCAGCCTGACCCCCCGCAGGCCAGCCTCAGTGGCTAACACTGGACTTGTGGTCAGCTTCACAAGACTGCACTTGGACATCACAGCCATGGGAATCATACACAACACGGAGCTGATGTCTGTTGATTTGACCATGTCTTGCTACCCTACCTTTATAGAATTGTCATGACCCTAACCCTAACCCTATACTGTACATACAGTATACTGTATATCATGCCATAACAAATTGACCTGAAAAGTTGAGGCTGTCCTCACATAGCATCGTGTTGCAGCAGTGAGCATGACTCAGTGGCATATGGCATGGTGATATTATTCTTATGAAGCAGGGCTCAAGAGCATAACTCATAAAGTTTGTGTCCCATGGCCATTTATCCAATTAGTATTGCGGCACCATTAGGGAGACTGTGATTGCCTCAGATCTCTCTCGCTGAAAACAGTAGAAAATGGTTCAGAGGAATGGTCCTCTGACTCCTCGTCTGAGATGGCACCTGACTGCAGTGGCTTTTGCTAGAATCTGTTTGAATCTGAAAACTGGGGATTTGCATGTTGTATTCAGAGATGCGATGAAAAACAACCCTAAAACTATTTCAGGAAACACAGGATAAGATCATTAGGACCCCCAGTAAGTTTGTTTGTGCTGATTATGATCATGTTTAGCTACAGACCCCGTGCTAATGTGTAAGTACACAGAGTTTGTGTACTTTATCAACTTTATGAAGGGTACAAACAAACATGTTTTTACAATATTACTTGTAACATTGCAATTGCATCGTTAGTAGTGAAGAAAAACATTATCTCTACATCTACAACATTGCTCCTGTTGAGTTCAATCTTGGTAGTCCACTCTTTGTGATGTTTGCAAGATGACTGCAGAGAATTGAGAAGATATCATTGTGTTGTTCCCCTTGCCCTTGCCTGTGTCAGGAGCTGGGGGCTGGTCGCCGCTGGACTCGGACCGCTACCAGTGGCTCCAAGTGGACCTCCGGGGCAGGAAGCAGATCAATGCCATAGCAACGCAGGGCCGATACAGCAGCTCTGACTGGACCAAGCAGTACCGGTTCCTGTACAGTGACACAGGCAGCAACTGGAGGGCCTACCGGCAGGACGGCACCATATGGGTGAGAGGAGCTTGTCACCGGGCCTGCTGGGAAGGACTGATGACAGGCTGGTGTGGGGGTGGAGGGACGGAGGGGGTGGGGGGGATGGGGTATTCCTGTCACCTATTGCTGATGAATCTGGCTTCAATTCCACTCTGAGCTGACACAACATTGGCCCTAAACTGGCACACGCCCGACCCTACACTGGCACAGTTCCATCCCTGAGCCTGTTCCAAAATAGCCTACGCCATGTGAGACGGTCGCGCGTACTACAAAAGGGAAGAATGGCCATTCCTTTTTCCCAGACATGCTATGCTCTGCTTCAGACCAGGAAGAGGGAGTGTATGAGAACTGAAATGAAGTCATGGGGGTGTTGATAGCAGGTTGATATCTGAACAATCCATATCCTTTCAGTTAGTCAATGTAGTAAGCTGCCTTTGTGTAACAAAAATGCATCATCACCTACAGTACGTTTCCCTGTCCGAGTAGAGAGCCGTGTACTCTGAAGAGCAGCACTAAATGTCCTGTGTGTATGTAGTTATGCAGCACCGCCTGCATAGGAGTGCAGTCCAGAGCCTGTCAGTCCACAGCTGCCTCAGGCACTGCTGCTGAGGTGTGCATATCCCTCTCTGACTGGAGCTTCCCCACTTTTATGTCTCTGTCAAAGTGCAGCCATAGATACTCTTTCCCCATCTACTCTAACACTGAGGCTATCGATTTGATCACAATAAATATCAGGCTCGTCAGAAAAGGTTAATGGGTTTCTTGAAGAAAAACCTTACTCATCTCTCATTTCATGAGAGATTGAATTCAACGCGACAGAATGGAGCACTTTTATTTTACTCTACACACTATTTTGCTGATGTGTAAATTAATGATTAGTACATTGTTGTTATCAAAGTGTCACCTGCTCTTTGTAGTTTTGTGTTATTCAGTAGGGTGCATTCAATTAGCGCCTCGGTGCAGGAATGCAGAGATAGCGCACAGTTCACTATTCACTCGTGTAATTGTTTTCTGATAATAAATGAATTGCAGTGCCTGGCATATGAAATGAGTGAAGCAGAGAAAAATCGGAATTCAGTCATATGTTTCTCCCAGTGTGTTTTCTGGGATCATCATAAGGGAATTAACAAGGTTGATCTGACAAATGTCAAATTTCCCCAAATTACATAAAATAATATAATCTGGTTCAAAATGATAATAGCAAATGATGTAAAAAGATCATAGAAATGATAGAAATGTCAATTCTGGATAATTCTGAGTTGCTGTGTCACAGAATTTGTGAATGCTGTGCATGCTGGAGTAGTGGCCAGACAATAACAAGAGTAGGCGCTGTGTGGTCATGTCGAGGATAATCTGTGTCACTGAACTGCTTTCCCTGGGCTCCGCAGACGTTTTCTGGGAACTGGAACTCGGAGAAGGCGGTGAGGCACAACCTGCAGTACTCCATCGTGGCACGCTACCTGCGCTTCATCCCCTTGGAGTGGAGCGAGGAGGGGCGCATCGGGCTGCGCGTGGAGGTCTACGGCTGTGCCTACTGTAAGTGATGCCAATCAACCGCCAGCAGGGCAGAGCACGCCTGAGGGGGGAGGCTTGGAGGGAGTCCAATCGTTTGAATGCCATGATGATATTTTTAAAGGAGGAGATCTTGATGCTGATCCTCTATGGACATGAGAGAGAACCCCCACATGCCCTGTGCTGCTGTCTGTCTTCTCACTAAAAATCAACTTGCGGTTATTTTGGAAGGTGCTAAAGTCTAGGCAGCTCTGTTTTGTTCCACTGCAGTGTGTTGCGACCACGCCTCATCTACTGGCTCATCTCTGATGGGTCAGTTCCCTGCGGCACGGCATAACCCAAAATATGCCCTTCATGACATGTGTTGTTATTGTCAAAGTCATCTGTGAAGACAATAACTGGAATGGGTTGATGGCTGATAGTGCAGTTTCATCTTTCCACATTCAGCCTATCCACTAACACATTTCCGTGCTTGGGCAGCCCAACCATCACACTAAAAAAAGCTCATTTTCTCCCTCCACAGGGACTGACGTGATCAGCTTTGATGGCCAGGGAGTAATGTCCTACCGCTTCCGGGCGAAGAAGATGCGCATCCTGAAGGACCTGATCTCCCTGAAGTTTAAGACGACCAAAGGGGACGGGATCCTCCTGCACGGAGAGGGACAGCAAGGGGACTACCTCTCCCTGGAGCTCCAAAGGGCCAGGCTGCTGCTCCAGATCAACCTAGGTAACCTGGGCTCTCTCACACCATCACACGCTACTGGCTTACTGCCTGTGTGTGTGTATACTGTTTCAAGAGCACTGTACAAGTGCAGGGTGTACGTAAATATACTATTATAAATATGTTATATCAGTTCATAATTATAGCTATGACATTGTTTTATGTGATACTAATTTCAGATTGTTTTGCACACCAGTTTGTGTTCCATTTTGACTTTAATTTGAAGTGTTTGTCATTCAGAGCAATTCACCTATTGATGACTCCTTGACATTGTTTCCACTCAATGTAGATGGGGGGCCATGTATCCTTAAACTGTGTCCCCTGTGCTTCTGTAACTCCAGGCAGTAATCAGTATGGCTCCATCCAGGGCCACACTGCTGTGTCCAGTGGTAGTCTCCTAGACGATGACCACTGGCACAGCGTAGTGATCCAGCGTTATCGTCGGAGCGTCAACTTCACCCTGGACCAGCACGTCCACAGCTTCCGAACCAATGGAGAGTTTGATCATCTCGACCTGGATTACGAAGTAAGTGACAGAGATTAGTCTGTGGAGGCACATGCCAATCATCCGTTCATAACTTTCAATTCCAACAATTCTGATAACATGTATATGAGTGCATCATTGTCAACCCACCTCATCTGTCGATATATTTCAAAGCTTTGGTAATTTCCCAAGCATTAGCCGCAGCTTTTACATCGATTGCTAAATTTCTTCAGCTATGAGGTTAATACAGGGGTAGTTAATATGGTATTGATATGGTTTCATTTCTTTTAACTTGCATAAAACACTGTCCTGTGGCCTATACACAATGCGGCTAATACGTATTGAAACATAGTTCCAGTGAGCTTGGCTATGAAGTGCTCTTTGTTTGACCAACATTACTGGTCTCTTTGCCCTCACAACCCTGTCTCATGATGTAACTGTGTTGCAACACTTTTGTTTATCAAAAAATAATTTTCATTTTCAGATTTGAAATGAAATGATTTCCTGTGCATCAGCCACATTAAGTAATCATTCCTCATCGGCTGCTGATTGTCTTGGTGACTTAATAAGCTTCTCTAAGTTGTATGCAGGAATGCTATTGCCAAAACCTGATCTGAGACATGATCTGACTGTGTCAGACTGCATATGCTTCTGAAGGCTGAGGAATAGGGAGCAGGTGTTCATTAAAAGGCTTCGGAGTAGAGATGCAAGAGACTTTTTAATGAGCCTCAGGCCTCCAACTCTTCTGCTCTCCTCCATGCTCTCAGTGGAGTCAGTCCATGAGGAGGCCACAGGCATAATACATAAATATACTCTGTGTCTCCTTAAAATACTACCATGTGCTTGGAAATCACCCTCATTGTATTTCAAGGCCTCTCCCTTTGTCTCTTTCGCTTTTTTAGTCTTCCCAATCTTTATTGTTCTTGCCCCCTGTGTCCCTGTTGTACTCATAAACTCTCTCTCTTTCTCTCTTTTCTCTCCATTCTATCTCTCCCTCTCTGTTCATATATCTTCCTCTTCCTCCAACAGATCAGCTTTGGAGGCATGGCAGTGTCCAGCAAGCCCAGCTCTGGAGGCAGAGACAACTTTGTGGGCTGCATGGAGGGCATTGTTTACAACGGAGACAATATCACTAACCTGGTCCGCAGGAAGAAACTGGACACCTCCAGCTTTGTATGCACCTCTATTTAATCAGCTGTTTGGATATGATTGTGTTTGCCTTTCCCCTGTCTGTATTACAGTGCTCAGTGCACCTGTGTGGATGTATTAAGATTACATAAGGTCAGACAGTAAAATTGAACATTGCAGTACATAAACAGCAGAACGGGTGTATTGAATATATGAGAGGATTTCATAAGCGCTGTTAGTGAATGCACACAGTGTCGTTGAACATGTATATTGTGCAGAATGGTGTAGATTCAGACATGTTCTGTAACACTTTTTACATTTGTTCTCCTGTTCTCCAATAGCGCAATCTGACGTTCTCCTGCGCAGAGTCGCACATGTTCCCCGTGTTCTTCAACGCCACCAGTTTCGTGCTGCTGCCGGGGCGGAGCGATGCGGACACGATGTCGGTGAGCCTGATGTTCCGCACGTGGAACCCCAATGGGCTGCTGCTGTTCTCGCCGCTGGTCTACGGGGGCGTGGAGGTCAGCCTGATGGACGGGAAGGTCATCGTGCACATCTACGTGTCCCAGAAACAGAGCACACGCGTGGACATATCCTCAGGTGAGGGTACACACACATACACACGCCGGCACACACACACACACACACACACACACACATACACATGCCGGCACACACACACACACACACACACACACACACACACACACACACACACACACACACACATACACATGCCGGCGCACACACACACACACACACACACACACACACACACACACACACACACACACACACACATACACATGCCGGCGCACACACACACACACACACACACACACACACACACACACACACACACACACACACACACACACACACACACACCTCCAGACTGCTATGTCTGTGCTGCTGAAAAACTGTAATAATCAGATGCAACCCTGAGACAAACCCTTAAGGCACTGGCCCAGGCTTGCACATATCTCTGCCAAGATCATTGATCAAAATGGAGCTACTGTAGCTTGTGATGCAAATTTTATATTGTTTCTCAACTGGGCTTCTCAGTGTCTCAGCCCACACAAAACACAACGTACCAAAGCACACCTACGTAGCAGGCCGTGCAGCGGATACTTATCCTGGTGCACAATAGTGTTCTTGCTAATGCATCTAAATACCAGGGGAGCGGAGGTGGGAGAGGATCCAGTCTAATTTGCAAAGTTTGTAGACAAACAGGATTATTTCAGAAGACAGAATTAGCTGTACAAGCAGCGTGTCTCCAAGACTAGCACTGCATAAGTAGCGACAGGGTAATAGGCAAGTTTCAAATGTCGTGTGCACAGAAGAATGCCACCTATAATGATGAATCTCTGTTATTCTCAGGTGAACCAAATTGTTTTTTTCTGTGCACTTGAAAAAACATCAGGAAGGTCAGACCTTAGCTGACTCAAGATTCCCCACAACTTCTTATAGAATTATTGTTGTTATTGTTACAACTGATTCAGAATGCTGCGGCACGCCTAGTCTACAATCAGCCAAGAGGACACATGTAACTCCTCTGTTAGTTAGTCTTCACTGGCCAGAACTACATTTAAATCTCTCTGGCCTACAGTATAGGTCACTGATTTGATCTGCTCCTTGCTATCTTAATTCATTGATCAAGATGTATATCCCCAACCGCCCACTGCGGTCTTTTGATGAGCATCAAGACTCTTTTCCTCTGTGTTTCCTTGTTGGTGGAATGAGTTGCCCAGTGCTCTTGATAGTTTTGGGTCTTTCAAGAGGGGTCTTTCAAGAGGGGGAGCTAAAGGCATATCTGTTCAACATGCACCTAGTTTATTAAGCGTTTCTTATGCGTTAAGGTTTGTTTATTGTAGTATTTAGTTATTTTCATTAGGCTTTTGGTTGTATTGACATTGTTGTTTTTTATTGCCATTTTCCTTCATATAGTTAGTACCTTGTAGTACCCAACCTTTCAATTGTTTACTGTTAAATGTAACTATTGTATTGTTGTTATTTTTATGTCACTTTTGACAAAAGTGTCTGCTAAATACCATAACCAATGTACCTGTTACCCTCTGAACACTTCCTACACCAAAGCGAAGTTCCTGAACATGATCTTTATCATTGCAACTGTGCGTCTGGACAGGGTCGGGGCTCAATGATGGTCAGTGGCACAGCGTCCACTTCCTGGCCCTGGAGAGCTTCGCCATGCTGACCATCGACGGCGACGAGATGTCCTCGGTGCGGGCGGCCCTTCCTATCATGATCAGGACGGGAGGCTCCTACTACTTTGGCGGTGAGTTCCAGCATGCATGCTGAGAGAGTTCAAAGGGAGCTTTAGGACGGCCATGCTATTTTAAGGATACTCACCATGACAACAGCACTGGCTGCCGTATTGTTGTCATCAAAAGCCTACCTAGTCATATTTAATATGGGCTACTTGGATGCTTTAATGGTAAAGCCATTGTACTTCACTAGGTGAATACAGTGGTGCACATAACTAACAGAAGCAACTGATTATATGTACATAAAAAGGCTATTTGTCATGTCATGCTGTACTTAAAATATAATAACAATACAATGGGGTCTAGGAAGAAATGTTTGTGGTCACATTATTTATTTATTTTAGTTGTATTAACAATTGACATCCATATTGAAACATAGTTCCAGCTAGCTTTACTGTGAAGTCCTTTTTATTGTACCAACATTCCTGGTCTCTTTACTTCACTGTTTCATGATGTAACTGTGTTGTAACACTTGTGGTCATTAAAAATGAATTAAGATTTGTACAGCCATCGCCATTAGCGATTGGAAATGATAATAAACTGTGACTGCATCAGCACATTCAGTTTGAAGGCCTCATGTGTCATTCTGTGTAGGGCCAGAGTGTCATGGTGGTCACACACACAGAGTGAGAGAGAGAGAGAGTTCATGCCGTGTAAATAGTTCATGCTTTGTTGATTCTCATCTCTCCTTTTCACTTACTCCCTCTTTCTCTGAGCCCCCCCCCCTCACACACACACACACACACACACACACACACACACATTCACTCCACCTCCCTGTCTCTTTGACTTGTGTGTGAATGTGAAGGGTTTAATCCAGCAAGGTGTGGTGTGTGTGTGTCTGCAGGCTACTTCCCCCGGACCACCCTGTCCCCCACGCAGAGGACCTTCCAGGGCTGCATGCAGCTGATCCACGTGGACGAGCAGCTGGTGGACCTGCAGGCGGTGGAGAAGGGCTCGCTGGGGACGTTCGAGAATGTCAGCCTCGACATGTGTGCCATCATAGACCGGTACGCCACTGAGACTCATGCGCCTCACCAGCACAGCACTGGGGCACTCTGTGTAACCCCTGTGGCAGATGTCATGTGACACATCTAACCTGGGGCCTGACACCTGCAGAGAGCCACCGAGGGTTGGTGTGTGTGTGTGTGTGTGTGTGTGTGTGTGTGTGTGTGTGTGTGTGTGTGTGTGTGTGTGTGTGTGTGTGTGTGTGTGTGTGTGTGGAGGGGGGATTTAGTGCAGAGCCAGTAGTGTTATTCACACAGAGAAATGCAAACTCACATGGACACACATACACATCCCTACAATTGTGCTGTACATGTACACAATACACTCAGACACAACACACTCTCTGTCTCTCTCTCTCACACACACACACACACACACACACACACACACACACACACACACACACACACACACACACACACACACACACACACACACACACACACAAATAATGAGAAATACACAGTGACAATAACATGACAACAGATCCTACCCAAGCAGAAATGGCAAACCTCCCGGCTGTCTCTTGCCATTTTGCTCCTTCTTTATTGTTTTTCTCTCCCCACCCCCACAACCGCCCCACTGACGCACACACGCGCGCACACACACACACACACACACACACACACACACACACACACACACACACATACACACTGCATTTTCTCTCAGCCCACTGCGCGGGGCACTGTTGTGTCTCTGGGGATATGGAGATGTGTGTCGGTGTTGGAGCTTTAGCGGATTCAGCAGAGATTGTGGCAAGTTCACATTTCCATTGCGATGGAGTCGTTAATCCCACCTCTCAGTGTGAGACAAAGCCCTGAAACGCACTCAACCGCAAAATAGCACCAGCACAGCAAAGACATGTTTTCTTCCTCTGTGTGAGGTCAACAAAAACGCTAGCATGTTTAATCAAAGGGGTTTGTGTTGCAAAAATCCAAAATCCGAACGAAAGACGAGGAGATGTCGTTATATGGATGCTTCCCTATCCGTGTGTGTGACGAGTTGTGTCTTTGCGAGAGCGCTATGAAGAGCCTGTGAACTCTAAAAGTGAAGAAGGGCTTGCTAGCTAACCCCCCCCTCTCCCCCCAGCCCTAATCTCACGCTGTGGGAGCAGCACTTGAGACACAGAGGCGCACGTACCCCTGTTTGATCCGCGAGGCGGCTTCGCCTGTCAGGATCCCACCGGCCCCTGATGTGTCTCTGATATAAAAAAGCAAATTAAGAAACTTCAAGTCCATCACGCGCCAGCACTGTGCTCCTGCTGTGTCAAAGGTCACCTATGGCCACACGTAGGGAGCTGTGATTGCATGGCTGTCTCCACGCCGTGAACACACTGATCTGTGTGAGGCCATAATGAATGGATCATGTGCCGTGCTGTATGGGACGCTGAAGCCCATGGTCCCATGCTGACTAGAGAGAGGAGAGACGCTCACTGTGTTCAATCACACACTGCCCCTCCAGGCTCTCGGTTAAATGCTTTCAGCAGCTCCATCCAGCCAGCTGGAGAGACCACCTCGCAGTATACGGACAACACACACCACACATCACACACACACATGCAGACACACACATGCAGACACACACTGGCTCACACACACTGTGTAAATAACTCATCCTATGTTGAGTCTTGACTTCTCTCTCTCTCCCCAGGTGTGTGCCCAATCACTGTGAGCATGGCGGTCGCTGCTCTCAGACGTGGGACTCCTTCAGCTGTGCCTGTGAGGGGACGGGCTACACCGGGGCCACCTGCCACACCTGTGAGCCTCTAGTCTTATCCCATGCATGAGCTAATGACCAGTAGAATACAAGAGGACTGTATGCTTTATTTACATTGGAGTACCTGTCTACTGACAGCTCAGTTTCCAGAATTTCATGTCTGTAAATGGATGGAGGAGTTGAAAAACCTGCAGTCCATTTACCATTTATGTCGGTAGTCTACTTTTTTCTCAGACAAGAGAAAATGAATAGATTCAGCTGGATGAGGTTTTGCAGTCCCGACTGTAAATGCCACCAGCAGCCTCTCTCTCCTACATTCAAACTCAAGCCTGTAGGAAGTTTTCACTTATCGGAGCACTAGCAGATTACAGAAATAAGTTTACATCGTCACGGCAACACATTCATCCTCCAGCTGCCTGTGCTGTCTGAGGTGAAATGCCCTTCCTCTGAGGACAGCCTCTCTGACTAAAGCAGCCAGGAGGAGTCGACTGCTGGAGGGAATTTATAATGAAAAATATACCATGCCAAACATTACTAAACATACCTGTAATGCACTAATGTTAGTGTGCCTAGTTTTTACAGGATCAGGAACTTATAAACAAATTAAAAAGTACTATTATTTAAGTGTGCCCATATATTAGCTACAGTGTAAACAACAATGGGCCACAGAGCAGGTCTAAACATATTTAAAAAATATGTTGCGTCATTTCAAAACAGTAGGTTATTGTTCAGTATTTATTAAATATACATAAAATACCCAAAAATCAGAATAGCTTATATTTTGTTTTTTTCACATGTATGCCTAAGCTATGCATGCATTTCTAGTGGGCTGATCACTTTGGCCTTGTCTATAAATCATCAGTATGTCCTGCTGCTGTTTCCTCCCGTAGCTGTGTACGAGCAGTCCTGTGAGGAGTACAAGCACCTGGGGAGGACGTCCGACACCTACTGGATCGACCCGGACGGCAGCGGCCCTCTGGAGCCGTTTAAAGTCAACTGTGTCATGACGGGTGAGTGACACTCTCAACAGCATTACAGCACAGTGGCAGGCAGCTCAGGATTGATTGATACGGCATCAACATTGTACAAAATGCCACTGCAAGAGAGCTGGCCTGGAGCTAGTTGGTTTGCTGGATATACGGGCAATACAGATGTTTTTGACTTTACAGACTGGCTTCTTCTAATTCTGTTGATATTTATGAATGAATGTTTGAAAGTTTTTACCAAAAAAGAACCCCTCCACATACAGTAGCATGTTTAAGCATGTACTATAGAGTGATGTTTGAGCATTCCTACTTTGACTGTGGATAAGATCAAGACTGTATCGGGATGTGTGAGCATTCTTATGTAGTGGCATTGTACCTGAGCTGCTCTGTTTAGAGAGTGGCCCATATGTTGTGTTTTGCTACAAACTCGCATTCTCATTCAGACCGTTAACCTGAGGTGTGTGGTGCTGTGTTTGTGTGTGTGTGTGTGTGTGTGTGTGTGTGTGTGTGTGTGTGTGTGTGTGTGTGTGTGTGTGTGTGTGTGTGTGTGTGTGTTTGGTAGAGGATAAAGTGTGGACAACTGTGGCCAATGACCTGCCTGCCCAGAGCCCAGTGAGTGCAGAGCTGGAGTCAGCCACGGTGCTGGATCTCAACTACAGCATGTCAACTGAACAGGTGGGCTCTTGCTAAGTCATGATGGACTAGTTTTGCAATCCAAAGCATGAACATTAGCATAGAAATGAAATAAATTTGTCTCGAACACTCCTCAGAAAAGACCTTGAAAGTTTGTTGCCAACCAGTTTTGCAAGACAAAACTTTCAACGTCAGTCTCAATCAGGGAAAAAGGTGGCAAACAAAGGACATTCAAATAGTTATATTGCCCTTGAATATTTGCATTTAATATAAAATCCTCAGGACTTGAACTCCTCAGAGCAGCCTTTCCACTATGAACGGGTTATCAGAACAAAACAGGATGTCTCCCTCACTGCAAAATGTTCATAGCTCTAGGGCTGACATTTAGAGTCAGACATTCATTATACAATTGTTCAGACTTTTAATTAAGTTTAATTAAGACATGCAAATACAATGGTTTTTTTAACACAAGTTTTGAGTTTGACATACCATAATAGACACGAGTTTGACTTTGTATGCAAAATAACACAGCTGCAGTACACAGAAACTGTTACTGTGTAATCTTGAAGATTGACAGCAAGGTTAGAGAACGTTCCTGGCATATATAGATGGTTTTAAACTGGTTTGTGTCCTCCATGCAGATTAATGCTATCACCAGCAGTGCAGAACACTGTGAGCAGTACTTGGCCTATGCCTGCCGCATGTCTCGTCTACTCAACACACCAGGTACCATGCACTCTCTCTCTCTCTCTCTCTCTCTCTCTCTCTCTCTCTCTCTCTCTCTGTGTGTGTGTTTGTGAATGGGTATATACTGTATATTAGCTCTCCATATCAACAGTCTATCATATATTTAGTTTAGTCTGATACATTTTTCACCTTTCAATGCAAATTCATATCACACGTGTGTGTGTGTGTGTGTGTTTCATTTAATGTTCATCATCTCTCAAAATCAACAGTAGTATGGTCCCATAAAGTAACACGGACGTACAGTAGATTTCTATTTCGCATACATACACTGTATATCTACTTAGGATATACTGTACACTCCGCAGAGACAGTTAAAGCTGCTGACAGCTGGCACTATCAGTCCATCCTCACACCATGTCCTTGTGTGTGTAGAGAGAGGGAGCCAGAGGCAAGCAGGTATAGCATCATGTTATCAGCACAGACTCCACTCCAGCCTCTGCCTCTGTTTGTTTACTCTCAGACAGACAGAGAGAGAGAGGGAAAGAGAGAGAGAGAGAGAGAAAGAGAGAGAGAGAAAGGAAGGAAGGAAGAAAGAGCACTGTCTAGCCTCCAGGCCCACAGACCATCTTAACAGTCAAACCCACAACAGGTCCAGCCGTAACACCGCCAGTGTTTTTCAATTAGGCTGACGACTTGACAGCCAGCGCAAGCAAGCCCATTAAAACAGATGCTGTCTGTCAGTCAGAGGCAAGGAGTTTGACTTTGGACTGTCCCGGAGGCCGCCAAGGCCTCCATTACACTAATCTGGTCTAGACTGCTGCTGACTCTACAAAGGTAGCGACCAAGCTGACAGTTGGTTGCTCTGTGCTTAATCACTGATGGACCATGTCTTTTCTTTGGATTAGCACATCTAAAGTTTGGATTTAAAAGTTTTTCAGGGTCCCCGAGGCTCTTTGAAATCGTTGAAAGTAGGGTTGTGCTCGTCCATCGTGATGGTTGACAGACGATGGAAAGCAACCATCGTGATGCCACGCCCCCACTTATTTCTACTGCAGACTAAGCTAAAATATTAAAAAATAAAAACTTTTCCTTGGAAATAAAATTGAGCCTAGAACTGATGCACATGTAGGGTGCTTAAGAGGCTGTCAGCCAAACAAAACAGGTGAAAGGGATACAAATAATGTTGTCATATGATCAACAACTCACATGTGTCCTCTCTTAGTTACCAGTGTAATTTCATATACACCTTGAGTGATCGCGTTGTTTTTTAACTTTGAACGTAAGTTGTCATTTGTTTCAATTGACCCACCCAGTCGGGTCAATTGAAACACATGTGCGGGACGAATGAAACAGCATATTGTAAACAGAAACCATTCACTTTACTCTAGTTTTTATGAAACATACCTAACAACATACTTCTGTACTTATCATGGCTAAAATTTCACCTGATTCTTCAAAATATAAGTAGGTTAAAAAATATATATATTTTTCCATGTGCGTCAATGTCGAGATAAGCGTTTCGATTAAACTCACATTTCTTCATTTTATACCATGCTGATGACTACATTTCCATCTAATTTACTTATTTCCCGTTGTAAGCCTTGTTGAGGGATTCACAATTGATCTTCCTCTTTTATTTTGAAACATTTATTTTTTTTTTGCATTGATAGTTCGGGACGATTGAAACAACTGTTTCAATCGTCCCGACAGTGCTAACTAACACTTAAACATATTTTGCTTCTAAACCTCAAAATGCTGACAGTTAACACTTTCAGACATGTTTAAGTAATGATTCATCTCTCGTATGGTCATGTGATCATTGCATGAAACAATAAACACGAGTTGTGATCACAAAAAAATGACCGCACATAAGATTTTACTTGCCGGTGTCAAAAACAGGTTTGCGGGGATAACGTTGGAATTCGATGACGTCATGGCACGAGATTTCCCGTGGTTGGCAAGTCTTGTGTGTTGAACAAACTGACGACATATGACATTTCAGATGTGCATGGTTTTCGAGGAAATCGCTGTGTTACTTTCGTCCCGCGTTTCAATTGACCCGGCTCTCTTACTAGGATTTTCTTGGAGCAGATCTTCCACACAGTAGCCCAGTCAGTAGCCTATGTCTCTTAGCTGTCCACTTTCACCAGGCCATATAGCCTATATAATATTTAATATAGGCCATATATAGCCTATAATATAATATATTTATTTACAACCCCCCCCAACCCCCCCCCCCCCCCCCCCCCGACGACGATATCATCGTCCATCGTGATGTTTTACTGTACACATCGTCATATGCCAATTAAGGGGACATCGCCCAACCCTAGTTGAAAGTTTGTGAATCTCCGTAAATCACATCAGTGACTCTTG
The DNA here is from genome assembly GCF_963854185.1 of Sardina pilchardus. Taxonomy (NCBI): domain Eukaryota; kingdom Metazoa; phylum Chordata; class Actinopteri; order Clupeiformes; family Clupeidae; genus Sardina; species Sardina pilchardus. Next base: position 6,897,103 of record NC_084995.1, read on the forward strand.
TGGAACTCAATACCAAACATTGACAAAACATTCAGAAGCGAACAGTACACTGCCATTAAAACAAAACAAAGCAAAAACTTCAAACAAGTGATACAACGATCTTACTGTAAGGAACATTGAAAGGAAAGGAAAATAGTTCAGATGCCTACCTGGCGAGAAGATTTAAAAACAGCAATATCTTAATAACAGCACTCCGATGCTCAGCAAAGCGATTGACTACTCGCTGTGACCTCTCTCATCCAAACCACCAGCATGTAGGCCTCCCAGCCTCTTGCCTCTGGCAGACGCTACAAACGCTTCTGACTCCTGAACCAAAACTCATCTGGACTATTTATTATGTATTTAACATGATTTTACTTTATTTAGATTATGTTTCTTTTTTCTTTCCTCTCATCTGTTTTTGGCTGGACCTAGCCTACATTACCACCGACATTGTTGTGTGGTAATAAAGTATATACTGTATCTATCTATCTATGAAGTCCTCTCAGTGTTTTTGAATATAGACGAACAGATATGGGTCATTGAAAGTGCTTGAAATCAATTTTGTGTTAGAACCGGCAAAAGATTATTTATATAATGGGACTGCACTATTTAAAAATGTTGAAAAGTGTTTGCATGTTCAAGCCTTTAGCTTGAATTCCATTTTAATTGAGAACTTATGTAAGGATTGTCTGTATTCTAACATTAACCTTGTACACTGAAGCAAAACATAGGCTACCATATATGAACTGTAAGTCACTTTGGATAAAAGCATCTGCCAAATCAATACATATAAAATATAATGTCACATATGTAATGTCACATATGTAAATGTACATCTGTATTATATGTGTGCTAATATGTGATGTTTTGTGTGTTTGACTAGCAGAGGGGCCTCCGTTCACCTGGTGGCTGGGCAGAGGCAATGAGAAGCACACCTACTGGGGGGGCTCAGGGCCAGGTGTCCAGAAATGTGCCTGTGGGATCGAACGCAACTGCACTGAACCCAGCCACTACTGCAACTGTGATGCAGACCAGAGGCAATGGTAAACTCTCAACCTTCCTGTGAATAGATGGCATTGTATCGTCATAATAATAGTAGTAATAGACTTAATAGTAACGTAATAATAGTAATAGACTATAGTAATAGTAACAATAACTAGAAATGCCTAGAAATTCCAAGGAATTACCAGTGCATGAAAATGCAAAAAAGTACAGATAGATCATGTAGATATGGTTACCAAGGTGTAGCTAGGGTAAACATGGTGGTTGCATAGTTTAATGAAAGTTCATAGTGTGAAGGTAGACCGTCAAGTCAAGTCTCAAGTCTTTTGTCACGAGTCCAAGTCAAGTCTCAAGTCTCTCGTTATCTGATCTGTCCCTAGAAGGCAAAAACCCACCCGACAATGAAGTACTTAGAATATAGTGTTTGAGTTAGGCCTACACAAAAAGTTGGCTTGCAGTTCATCCTGCAAACTTAAGAAATGGACAAATGTCATTTGGACCACATACAGTATGCGCACACTCTCAATAGGCCACATATTTCTTAGGCCCTTCCTTTCACTATTACGTGGAGCCTGTTTTTCTCGAATTGATTTTGGATATGTTTTTGAACTGAACATATGTTATAGCCCACACGTGTACATCAAGGTAATTAAGTAACTGTATATTTTATGAGTTATGTTGGGTAGGTCATTGCCATACCACTGACTTGTCATGAAGCTGGTTCACTTTACGGGTATGTTTATTGTTTTGTAAATTAGGCTACAAAGTAACTACTGATGTGACTACTTTTGTGAAATGTATGTATCTAAGCTTGGTACATTTTGTCTAAAATGTTTGTGTAGTTAAGCTTCATTTAATATAGAGTAGCTGGGAACTTAGCTCACTACATTTTCTAAGTAGCTTGCCCATCACTGCATGTATCTAAAAGCACAGTTGATTTGTGCATGCCGAGACCAACTATTAATTATTTGATAAGGACAGCAAGTTCATTATTTTCATTATTTTGGGTTGCTTACAATCGAATTGCAGACCAAACACCTTGTACAAATGTGCTGTAGACTAATTTAAAAAAACCGGATCACTCGTGAACAGCTTATTGTACAGCGGGATGTTTAACATCTCCGTATGCGGTAAGGTCTGCTGTTTATTTTGATATATGGTTTGTCATACATTCAACCAAATTCTAATAATAATAATAATAGTAATAATAATAATAATAATAATAATAGCTGTGTATTAATAATAATAAATTATTATTAATCATACAACTTATTATTATATTATTATTGATACACCTTACTATTATATTATATTATTGATCATAATAATAATTATTAATAATTATTCTTAAATAAAAGTTTTTGAACTTACTACAAATGTTCACATGGATTTAGCGCCACTAACACAATTGATAATGCTTGCTAGCTAACTCAGGTTTGTTGTGATAGCCATTCAGTAAGAATGTGTGCCTCTATTAGCAGGCGGCAGCAGAATTCTTTTCCAATTACTTTTTTTTGCAAACACAGTTTTGCAAACTAGGTTGAGTTTTTCTAAGAAAAAAAGAAACTTAACACAATTCACAACCTGCAAAATAACTATATCCTGTAAAATGAAGCACTGCAACCAAAACTGTTGCATTAGCAAAATCAAACTTTTGCACCACACACTTCATATCAAAGATCATAGACCTAGCCAAAGGAAATCATTGTAAGGGACCCAATACAGCCCATCAACCAGTCAATCAAAGCAAGGGCATGCTTGTAAATAGACTCAAGGAAAGGATGTTTTAGTTTCAGTCAACACAGATGAGATGTAAAAAACAATAGGATATCTACTTGAAAGTATGAATTTTGTGTTTCCTTTTGTATGTCCATCAGGAGAGAAGATTCTGGAATCCTCATGTATAAGGATCACTTGCCCGTCAGTCAGGTGGTGGTGGGGGACGTGCGGCGCTCTGGCTCTGAGGCCCGCCTCACTGTGGGGCCTTTACGTTGCCAGGGAGACCGTAAGTAGACTGGTCAGGGCTTTTCACTCTGTTTCTCCAGACAGTATAAAATGAATAATATATCAATAAATTATAATGACACATCTTTAACCTTTTACCACTGTACTTAGTACTAATGTTTTCAGTAGCAGTGAATACTTAAGAAGTAGTGTATACCGCCACTAGACAAGTATACAAGGGATATTGTATTCATGCCATGGAATGTATAAACTCACTCTAGGGATTCACACAGAGTTTTAAAGTCTGTATTTAAACAGATGCTGTGTCAGAACCTATTTCACTGCACAAAATGGCATTGACTCCAAAACATACTTTTCACTAAATGAATGAAAGAAAACAGTTTAACTCATGAAAAGAAAGCAACTGACAAGTGTGGTACAAAACTGCGGTACTAGAGTGAGTTAATGAGTGAGTTTGAATCGCCCTGTCAGGTAACTACTGGAACGCTGCCTCCTTCAACACGCCGGCGTCCTACCTGCACTTCCCCACCTTCTCAGGGGAGACCAGCGCAGACATCTCCTTCTATTTTAAGACCTCGTCCACTTACGGCGTCTTCCTGGAGAACCTGGGCAACTCTGACTTCATCCGCCTGGAGCTCAAATGTAAATGCTCTTAATGCTTTTAAATAATCTCGCCTGCTTATTTGGCAGGCAGTCATGAATGCTAGATATTCATTGTTTTGACTGAGCAGGGGTTTTAACTGATTGGAATAATGAGGTCATTCTTTTACTGGGGATTGATTTAAAGTAATTTTGCCATTGCTCACAAGAGGTTTGCAAATCAATCACACTGAGATCAATTCAATCTTGAATTTCAAAATGGGCAGGGGATTGGATTGACTACCACATTACAGTTGGAATGCATTAAAGGCCAGTAAGCACCAGATCTGGCCCCGAGAGTTGCTGTGTTAAGTCTTACCCAGCCAGCCATATTCCATCTGCACCATGTCCATACATTAACATGTATTAGCATATGCTATATCTGGAGGGGAGTGGACCTTATGCATGGAAGGCTCTTTAGGCAGCTCATTTGTTTCCGGGGGCATTGCTATTATTAATGTAATGCGTCTACATGGACCCGGTTGGGTGTTGCACCCAGTGAATCAACGCGTTACAATGCAGAAGGATTTATGCGTGTGTTAAAATGGTTATTATTGGGCACACAAGATGTTCAGTGTCGGAGTGAACACGTAAGGAGCAGAATATAACAGAGGATGAGGGTACAACACAGCTAATGCTCCACAGGAAATGAATTAGCTGACTAAATAGCTTTCTGTGCATAAGGTCCGTTAATATATCCATCTGGAGAATACCATGCTACTGTGTGGCTTAAAAAAGCGTATGAACCATTGTAGCATTAAAACATTCTATACCTACCCAAATGCCTTCTGAAGGTAGCGAGAAAAAGCACATTAATGTTCAGATATTAGGAGTGGGTCTTAGAGGTAAGCCTTCAATTTGGAAACACTCTCCAACTGACATGAATTGTCCTTCACTGAGATTTGTGAACTCGGTGACTCAGTGACACCAAGTGCCAAGTGAAAAGATGGCAAGACTGCAAGCCATGTAAGACCAGGGTCAGTGAGGTGGTACGGTGCAGCACATACACACTCACGCTTGTGTGTCTCCCTCTCATCCCCTCTCATCCCCTCTCGCCCCCTCAGCACCCACCACTGTCTCGTTCTCCTTCGACGTGGGCAACGGGCCAGTGGAGCTGACCGTGAGCTCGGCCGGCCCGCTCAACGACGACCAGTGGCACAGGGTGGAGGCCGAGCGCAACGTCAAGGAGGCGGCGCTGCAGCTGGACGGGCGGGACAGGGAGGTGCGCCTGGCTCCGCCCCAGGGACACACCCGCCTGCAGCTCTTCAGCCAGCTCTTCGTGGGTACGTGAGATACGAGGGGCTTACAGTACTGCGCTTATTACCGCACGTGCTCTTGCTGTCCACCAATGTGCTTAACCCCGGACTCATGAATCCTCTCTCTAATAATAGCTATTATCCACTACAGGCCGCACTTATTCTGATCAGTATTCTGAGTTGGTCCACTGATACGGCTTCTACACATGATGAATGTCAGAAAATGATTGGATGTGGTTGGATTGTTTTCTGATGAAAATAGTGGGTGTGTTCTCATTATTGCACCCTCTTGCTGTGACATCGCAGGTGCATCAGGCGGTCAAAGAGGTTTCCTAGGATGCATCCGCTCCCTGAAGATGAATGGTGTGACCCTTGACCTCGAGGGGAGGGCTGAGGTCACGCCGGGGGTGAAGCCTGGCTGCTCGGGACACTGCAGCAGTTACGGCATGCACTGCCAGAATGGGGGGAAGTGCCTGGAGAAGTACAACGGCTACTCCTGTGACTGCTCCCTCACCGCATTTGATGGCCCTTTCTGCACTGAAGGTAGCTTAGTCAACTTGTACTTCATGTGTTGTTTTAGTGCCATAGACAACGGCATGGTGTGCTAGGCTATGTTTATCATCATCTAACCATGCTGCTGTAACACACTTGATGTGGAATAGTCAAATGATGATGCAGGTAGGGCTATCAGGCCACATCCTATTAGTTCACGCTCATTAGAGCTCCTGATTACTGATATCAGTCCCTAAAAATAGCAGTACCATTAAAAAGACCACACGAGCTATATTTATTGCTACATTTTAAGGACAGCCTGTGATTGCATCCTTACTTTAGCGAGATGCCTAAACGCTGACCAAGTATGGTCTCTCCATCCTTTCCCTCTGCTAGATGTTGGTGGCTACTTTGAAAAAGAGACGGTGGTGCGCTACGACCTGATGTCCGACCCTGGGGCCTCTGCTCTGAGGGACGGCAGAGGAGCCCTGTCCCCGCTGAGCGGCGAGGCCAACCTGACGCACGAGGAGCTCACCTTCAGCTTCAGCACCTCCAACTCCCCCAGCGTGCTCATCTACGTCAGCTCCAGGACACAGGACTACCTGGCCGTCGTGCTGCGCCACAACGGTGAGACCCTCCGCATGTCCTGGATCAACCAGCGGGGCTGAGGCACATGATGTGCAAAGTGATTTACCCAGGGGGGCGCTGTGGCGCAGCAGGCTACAGCGCCCGTACCATTTACGGGTCCGAGTGCCCATGGGGACCCAGGTTCGAATCCAGCCTGCGGTCATATCCCAATCCCACCCCATCTCTCTCTCCCAATTGTTTCCTGTCCACCTCTTCACTGTCCTATACTAATAAAGGCAAAAAGGCCAAAAATATATACTTTAAAAAAAAAAAGTGATTTACCCTGATGAAAAGTGATTTACCCTGATGACAGAATCATTAAAATCTATCTATCTTTAATGACATAAGATACAGTACAGTAAATGATAATGTATCAGTATGTAAACTGATTTGTTTGTTATTTTCAACTCTGACTGCCATTCTCTCAGATAATTGTGGTAAAGGTGTTCGTGCAGTGTTTAATGGAGACATGTTTTTATGCAGGCACCCTTCAGATCCGTTATAACCTCGGGGGGCTCAGAGAGCCGTTCACCATCAGTCTGGACCAGCGCAACATGGCCAACGGGCAGCCCCACAGCGTCAACATCTCCAGACAGGGCAGGGTCATCCAGCTACAGGTAGGGACTAGCAGCTCACACATACACATACTGTATCATATGTTTACATTGGCATTGTGTTCTTTTGAGTCTTTTAAAATGGTTTTATATTCTTTGTTTTTCATGGACATTTGCTCTGATTTAATGAAGTCAATACAGCTGTTGCTACATGGCTCTGCTTATCATCCTTAGTTAATTACATCAGAAAAATACAGGAGGGGATGAAAAAGCTGTTTCATGCCACTAGTGATTTATGATAATAGTGGTGTGTGTAGTGTAGAGATAAAGTGGTATCTCTTTAGGACACCACTAGATGGTGGTAAACAACTAGAAACACTGTTGGTGGGTCTATGATTGGCAGAAGGAAGTACCTTTCGCTATGTGCACTGTAACCATCACAGGGTGAAATACTGACGTTCTGTATGTTTCTACTTTCTTACAGCTGGATCATTATCCATCAGTGAGTTACATGTTACCAGAGGCTTCAGACACAGAGTTCAATCTTGTCAAGACAATATTCCTTGGAAGGGTTTTAGGTAAGCTGTTATCGTACAATATTTATTTATTTTTTATTTATACAGACTTTCCTATATTCATCAGTGATACTGTTGCTTAGCTGGCCTAAAATTGTGAATAGTCTCAAAGAAGTCAGACAGTAAAAAGGTATAAGAGTCTTTATAAGGCTTGCTTCAGCTCTTTCTGCTATGAATCGCTGGTCCACTACAGTCCAGCTGTCCAGATCTCCCCAGTGTTGTATTCCCTTGAAGATTATTATCCACTAGCTGACTAAAAACCCTGACATCATCTTATGATGTGGTCAGACTCCTGCTCCAGCGTCCAGGTTTTCCTCCAACTGCAGCAGAGCTGCCAGGAGCGGCATACCGATACGCCCACAGCAGCATAAAGAGCTGAAACATAACTGAGCATCCCGCCCCCCCGCACACACACAGACAGGCTGGCAGGCACAGCTAGAGCCAGGGACAGGCTGCACGTGGGCACACACATAAGGCTCATCTCAAAGGGTGCTGGAAGTGAGGGGAGCAGCGGACGAGGAGAGCCAGTCTGCCTCTTAGGCATTTCTGCAGGCACGCACGCACACACACACACACACACACGCTCAAAAGACAGGCAGACAGGCAGTGAGACAGGCAAGATCGGTGCAAGGCACAAAGTGCCACAGAGCGTGCAGAAGAGATACTCTGCCACGTATGGGAGAGAGAACCTTCAGTCTCCTTCAGCTTCTTCAACCTGCAGGTATCGCCGTGCGGTTCCACTGTCTGTTACTAGGCTAGGACTAGCATGCAGTTAGCACTGTTTACTGATGTGTTGTCATTGACTGATGTTGTGCATGCAATGCTGCATCAATCCTATTTGTATCCTGTATCCTATTTGTATGCAATTTGTACTTTTGTTTCTCATGTAGGTGTTGCACTGTATGTCTTGAAGTGTGTGTGCAGCAGATCACGGCTATTAGAGTGTGTGTCATGGATGTTATACATTAGTGAGAAGACACTAGTGAGGTGAGGACAAGGAAGAGCAGCACAATGAGATGCAGCCAGAGGGAAATGGGATTTTCCAGAACAAAGCATTCATGCAACAATGCCCTAACTTGTTGCCAATGAATGCCTACAGCGTGTATAGTAGGCTGTGCATGATACAGACTTGGAAGGCTAGATCACATCTCTTTTAAGTTGTTGTATTACTTTTATTTCAGTTTATTTATTTGATATTTGTATCGCCCTATTGTATTCAAGCGTCCTTGTTATTAGCAAAACATAGGCATCTACTGCTGTATTGCTGTCAGCTGATGAAGTGCTTTTGTCAGATTTAATGACAGATGCTGTGATTGTTTTGTCTCTTGACTGGTGCCTGGTAGACATTTAATCTAGCTCCAGCTGTGGATCTTTGCTCACTTAGTGTGGATTTGGTTTGCTCTCAGAGAAATTGAGGTTTAACTATTAATCCCAGTGTTATGTGCCAAATGGTCCGTGACAGACGCTTATGTGACAGCTCCTCAATCTGAGATTCTGCACCTTTAAAAAACTTTTTTTGTGATTATTTTAGATAACTGTCTTTCTGAACACTTTTCTCCTTTAGGATGTGCAAAATGATATATAATAGTAACCCTCTTCCACTCCACTACCACTTTCACCATCACTTCTTATGCACACATTTGCAAATGCGCTTTCAATATTTCCATAGATTAGATCTCCCATGGAAGCATCCATCCCAAACTCTGTAGTCCAACAACAACATCAATCCCCCTGGAGAAATTAAGCTGCTGGATGATGTGGTTGTATATGATTAGTTCATATTTTTTTTTTTATCTTCCTGTGTGTTTCACAGAGACGGGTCAGATTGACTCCGTGATCATCGAGAAGTACAACACCCCGGGCTTCGTGGGCTGCCTCTCCCGAGTGCAGTTCAACCGCATCGCCCCTCTGAAGGCAGCGCTGCGATCAGGTGCCTCCTCGACGGCTTCAGTGCAGGGCGTCCTCGTGGAGTCCAACTGTGGGGCGTCTCCTCTCACTATTTCTCCCATGTCTGCTGCCTTCGACCCCTGGCACCCAGAATCAGGTGAGGAACTCACTGGGCTGGGTGGTGATGGTGGTGGTGGTGATGATGATGATGATGAAGATCAGTCTAATGATGATGGTGTTAATCATGATGGGGTGATGGTATCAATGTACTGAGATGCAATGTGATGAATGTTTCACAGATTCCTTGTCAAGCAGTGGTCAATGGTCAAGGCTTGTACATCAATGCAGTGCAGCTCAGCAGCTGTTCTCTTTTGTTCAAACTGAGTCCTGCCTATTTTCCTTGGCAGCATCAGAGGACTGATCTATAGCTCATTCACAGGCTCCCTGAACTGAGGTCACTGATCTATCGCCATTCTCTCTCTCTCTGTCTCCCTGTCTCTTTCTCTTTCTCTCTCTTTGTATATGTGTGTGTGTGTGTGTGTGTGTGTGTGTGTGTGTGTGTGTGTGTGTGTGTGTGTGTGTGTGTGTGTGTGTGTGTGTGTGTGTGTGTGTGTGTGTGTGAAATGGACGTAAATTCCACCTCATTTGGGAAATGTCACCATTATCCACTCCAGGTCAGCAGCATATGTGTATTCAAATTTGTGAAACACATTTTTAATTGAAGTTTCAAATTTGAACTGTCTGTTTTTTGAACGTGTCTATTCACAAACGAGATGCTTGCAGCAAACTAAAAAATAAAATAAAAAACCTATTTGAAACCCATTCACAAATATTGGCCAGAAACAGCTGCTATCTCTGGGCTCCCCCAGTAAGTCCACCCTGGAGGGTTTGATTGCTGTGTGGGCACTGAAAAGGTCAAGGTATTGATCCAAGCCCTACTTACAAGGTACACCCACACAGACTCTGGGGGGAAGGACAACATAATCTATAGCCTTCATTCTGGCTTCTGCCTCAAGGTAAACTGTGTACATCTCTGTCCTTGCCACGTTTCCTGAAACCTATTCATCTGGGGCTTGTAATGCCTGCAAGGACCTCACTGAGAAGAGCAGAGCTTTACAAAGGGCCCACATATGTTTACGGCCCCTGAGTGCCAGAAAACAGTGAGATTGGGCTGTGCAATCAGAAATCTGGTTCAGTTCATGGAGAGGAGTTAAGCCGTTTCAGAATGAGGACCCTTCCTCCTTGTACTGCTTTCCAAAAGTGGCAGATTTGGTGACGGTTGCTCTCAGTGAAAGACATCTGTGATCACTGTCACTGGCCTGCAGAGTGGATTAGTTCAGGGCCTGGCAAAGGCATCATGTCCTGGGCATTGTGTGTGTGTGTGTGTGTGTGTGTGTGTGTGTGTGTGTGGTGCGTGTTTGTGAGTGTATTTCTGAGAGAGGGAGTGTGGTGGGACAGAGACAATAAGAGTGTCTGTGTGTTATTGTGTGTGTGGGAGGGCGGTGCATGCCTGAGTGTGTGAGAGAGAGAGAGAAAGAGAGAGAGTGTGCCTGTGTGTGTGTGCGTGTGCGTGTGCTCCCATTGCAAGGTTCATATGGTCCTCCCATCGTCGTGTCCCATGTACAGTAGCGAGCCCACAGAGCTGGCAGCTGAAGAGAGCAGACGGGTTCACTCAAGCTTCCTCTCTCCCCTTCCTCCTCCCTCTGAGCTCTACAGTGACCCCCTGTGTTCAGAGATAAACACACAGCCACTGCAGCTATTTATATTCAGTACGCCCACCATGACAGGGCTAAACTCTCTATCTGTGTCTCAAAACCCAAGTACAGTGCTTGGCATGCATAGTTATTTCCTTAGTTAGTGTCCTCTACATGATATATCAGGCTCAATCTATGAATCGATACTTACAGTATATTACATTTGTACTGCATTTGGGAGACTGATGTTTTTTTTAGTGGCGGTGGTTGTTATGGAAAAATATGATAGAAGATTTTTAGGTGCATCTGCTCTGTGTCATGAGGCATATTCCTCTAAACAAGACCACAACAAACAAACAAATGTTTCATTTCAGCTGGTGCCCAGTTCCCTTTCAATGAAGAGAGGGTGGGCCGAGATGGGCTGAATCGTGACTCTGCCATCATCGGGGGTAAGAATCCTGCTGCAACACCAATCCTGCAGCAATAGCCAAGTGCATCACTGTCTCGAACTCTGGTCGCCTGTAATGTAACTCTGCCTATTTGACATGCAGGTATCATCGCCGTGGTGATCTTCACCATCTTGTGCACCCTGGTGTTCCTGGTCCGCCACATGTTCCGCCACAAGGGCTCCTACCACACCAACGAGGCCAAGGGAGCCGAGTCGGCGGACTGTGCCGACGCCGCCATCATAGTCAACGACCCTGCCTTCACAGAGACTATTGAGGAGAGCAAGAAGGAATGGTTCATCTAGGCAGAGGGTTCTGGAGTGTTCTGAGCTGAGCAGGACTGTCCACACAGGCAGGCCTAAAAATAAAGTCTACTCAATGAATGATCAGAGGAGCTGTACAGTCGGCTTGGGGGAATTGCCCCCCTCGGACTTGGTCTGGGTACAGGCTGGCATGTCTATAATGTAATTATGTTGTGTGCAAGTACAAGGAGTTCAGTCTACTCCACTAAACCATTACATGCACATAGGAGGGCATATGTTTTTTTTTTTTTTTTTTTTTTTTTTTTCCTAAAACCAGACTTACATCCAAATACATTGTGCATTTATCTCATATTTGATTGTGGAACTATCTGTGTTTAAGATCAACAAGACACTTTTGATAGAGCATTGCAATTGCTTTACAGACATAAATGCACCACATTGCCTGTGTGAGAATTAGCATAATGCAAACAAATTATGTTTATTTATGTTACAGACAATGACATTTGATTGTATTTATAATGGGCCCTGTAGTTAATATCTCCAGGAAGATCGAATGTCATGTTAAAAAGACAATAGTTTTTCAGTTTTATCATACATTTTAAGATACTCCCTTTCAAGTTACCAAAATTCAGTGTTCTCTAGTCCATGATTGTTGTACATGTTTTGCTGAATTGTTGTGTACTGTGGTGATTGTACTGATATCACCATGACCACATAGACAACATTCAAGTGACAATTTCATTAAAAATACCTTTTCAAAAAAACTATAACCGCTCTTCAGGTACGTAAGACGTAGGCTAGTGTTAGATGTTGGTGCCGGTGTGAACAGTAACAATGGCATTTCAATTTAATACCATACCACTTTAAACATTCCACACAGCATGTTTCATTAAACCAATAATAACAATAAAAGTGGTAGTGATAACAATAATAATAATAATGACTCTGCCAAATCTTTAGGCCATGTGCTTTAACTGGATTGAACAAACACATTTGAGTATGAGTAAGCACAAGCACATTATAATTAACATGCAGCTCCACTGCCCTTTTTGATACAATAATGTGCTCAAAAGGGTGCCATTTTCTGGACAGCAATTTTCCAACATTACCACAATTTAGCATTACCGATTTCATTTGAGACCTGTACAATTTAAACTTACATTTATAAATGCTCTTTAAAAGAGAAATGTTTACAGCACATTTTTACATGAAATTTCCAGTTGAACAATGATAATACATGTATGGTACCTCTGCACATGTATAGACATTAGGTTTCAGTTAGAATATTTGCTGTACAATGATCATTTTTCAGCACCCTAATCTTCTAAAAGCACAATTTTAATCTTTAAAAAGTTTGCTCTTGACATACATGTTCTAAACATAATATAATCTATACAATCAAGTTCAAAGGGGTCACTCGAGTTATTATGTAGAGTAGAGACTCAGTCAGCTTTTTGATGCAGTTATGTAAAATATTGGCTAACGTTCAGGGAAACATGCAGTAAAGGATATGTGGTCCACTCTTGGTTGGGAGATTGGACATTACTCACTGACTGGCTTCAGTTCTAAGGCTCTTATTAAAACAATATAGCTGTCAACAACAACATGAACTGCAGTGGTTGTAACTCAAAAGCGTATAATCCACAACAAAACCACATTGATCATAGTCAACATTTTGCTTGTCAGACTCAAACCGTAAAGATTTAATTTATGTCATTAAAACCCTCATTGCATTGTCTGAGAAAACAAATCACTGGCATTACCACTAGGCCTATTAGACACCAACATCCAACAATTGCTTTAGTTGCGTAACCTGAGCAGCAACTGACAAAATGAAATATATTGTCTGACTAAATCCTTTTAAAGTGCCTCTGGGATTTAGCATACTATAATGACAAAAACATTGACATGTTTTGTAACAGATTATGTGGTTGAAATTCAGGATAAGTTGTTTGATTTTCCAGCCTATTCAGGTTTCCATCTTAAATTTAAAGGGAGAACTTTTAGGAGTTATCAGCTAAACTTTTATTGTGTTTCCGTTGAATGTACTGCTATTGTTGAACGTCATCTTCATTTGCTAAAAATGGCTCATGCCTGAAGTTAATTTTCACAATGCCTTCATTTTTTGTGCTATTGTCGTGACCAATTATTTTTGGAACATTTGTTGTCTTTATCATTAATATAATATTTCTCTTTGATGCTCTATGGCTGCTGCATTTGCCTGCTCCAATTTAGTAGTGTTTTTTATAATTATTTTGGCAAGCAACACAGCAACAACAATGAATAGCAAACGAATTCAAGAATTCCCCACATTTATTCAGAGCATAGCCTACAAAAATGTAAACGTGTCAGTATTATTTTTAAATCACAATTGTTTTTCATAAGCTCATTGAAATGGGATATGGTCGTCACTGATAATAGAGGATGGATTGAGATCCACAGTGAGAGTATTACTGATGCTGATTGTTTGTTTGTTTGTTTTTTCCTTTCTTTTATCGTATGAATGTGAATAAGTCACTATAATGAAACCATAACACATATCAATAAATATCAGAACTCTTTCTGTTTTGATAAGAAACTGCATTTCTGGTAGCCTAATTGACACACAAATGTCTCTATCATCTTCCAGTCTAGACAAGGAAAAAGAAAGAAAGAATCTTATTTGCTTGATTTGAAACCATCCTAATACACTTCAAACTAACGTAGGTAGATTACCCTACGTTTACCAGGCCGCCTGGTTGTCTGATAACGGCATTTTATTACAGTAAACAAACTTGTACTAACCAAACGCCTTTGAAACCAAGCGGAACCAAATAGCTGTATTGATGTGTGCTAGGGGAGATTTTTTTGTCAGAGCACAACCTGGCGGAGACGAATGTTATTTTTCCATTTACTGCAGCAGTGTTGTTAGCTATCTAGCTAACGTAACTGCTTTGTTGGGGTTATTCCGTACATGGTGACGGTTCGTCTCGTAAAAAAGGAGCTTCAGATGTATATTCAGGATTAATTATATGGTCATTTTTTTGAAGTTTGTTGAACATATGTATGATCTGGAGTTTGAGACGAACATTGCTGGACAATGGTAAGATCGCTAACGGAGCTATACAGATCAGACATCTCCAAAATGTAGCTCAGACCACTAGCAACAACCAAGCTTCCCACAGTCAGCTTGCTAACGGAATGATGCTAGCATTGTTAGCAAGCTAGCTAATGTACCTGTTTTACGAATAACATGTTATGTTTGTTGGCATTTTGCGTTAGTCTGGAAAACGTGTTTTGTAAGAAAATCATGGCGAACGTATCCACTTACATTTGACATGTAGTGTTTAATATGGGCTACTATCTATAGAATATGTCTAAGTGAGCTGGGCCTCTCCCCGTATAGCATAAATATAGTGCCACTTTTGGCTGTGCTTAGCTAGCACGCAGATAATCGGTAACGTTATCATTAAGTTATTTGTTAGCTAGCTTAACATTAAAGAAGATGGCTTGCTAGCCGTCACGGCTAGTTCTGTCACCCTGTGTGCCAGCTCATTAACACCTGCAGTTATTTAATATGTGTTGGTGGTTCTAATGTTACCAATGTAACACTGTGCCCATCTTTTTGGAAGATGTTTATTGACCAACATTAAAGGCTTGGTTGTACCGGAGGTTAGCAAAAAGGGATGATCTCTCCTTGCCTGACTCAGCTAACACTGACAGGCTAAGACAGACGCCAAGCCTCCTACGAACACTAGTTCTACCTCTCTGGTCCCGTTCACGGAAATGTAACTCATTTTTACAGCACATTTGACGATTTTACACTCACTATTGGCTGAACTAGTCGTTAACTATCTGTTGGTGATGTAGACTACGCGGACGCTTCTCTAGATATCGTGCTGGCGTCAACTACGTAGCTTGGTAGCATTTGGCTAGAAAGTGAGGCGGCTAGCCAAATTCGTTTGCAAATCACTTCCTACAGTATATTCACACAATGCTGTCAAGAGGGCCTCAGTGCTGCCTTCAGGGTTAACACATTTTTTATGGACTCTCTGTTTTTGTTTAAAATCCTGCCATAGTGGTATGGTATGTGCAGATTCAAATTTGGGTAACGTAGCCTGTTTGGGAATTCGCCTCCAGAGACCATGCACAGTTGGCATATTATGCCAAATAACTACTTGTTTTTGGTTGTAGTCAGATATTTTACTAATCATCCGTTGCCTTGTCTTACCACATAGCAAATAATGTTAATGTGAACTCCTTGTGTGTATTAATGTCAGCGCACTTACATGTTCAGTTTGATAGCAATGTTGATACGCTTCCACATCGGACTGTGTGGCGTACGTAGAACACCCCAGTGCCAGTAGCCACGTATTGTAAGTTCCTCTGCCTGTCATTCCTACATTTATATATTGCCCAAAGCGAATTGCACTATTGGATGAGGTAGCGTTGGTTTACCTGTACACAGATCTCATTTTGCTTTCAACTCATTTCGAGATTCTGAAACCAGTGATGTTCATGTTGTGCTTAATCCTGACTGACAGAATGAAGTGTGCACTGAGAGCTGATCTTATGCTTTTCACGCACCAGATGTAATTAGAAGCTTGTTTAAATGAACTTGTTATGGAGTGGAGCATGATTGAGTAACCATAGACTATTTTCTTTATGCTGATGTGTAAAAATCTAGGCCCAATGGCCCATATAGTTCCAAAAACAAACCATAGCCTATTGGTCATATGTCTGAGATGGTGATGGATCTTGTTAAAGGCACAGTGTATATGGCATGATAGTCCGTGATAGTCAGGGGTTTGCAAAGCAAACTGATTTTCTTATTTCCCTCCCTCTCTCACACACACACACACATGTACACACTCTGGTTTTTGCTCATCTCTTTTATTCTGTGATTTCACTGACATCCTAGAGGCCCATTCTATCACTTTGAACATCAGCCAGCACCTGATTGGTTCAAGACAGTGGTTTGCTAAAACATAGAAATGGCGCCGTCCTGGGCCAGCTTGAGCTATTCTTCCATACAAAAATGTTCCATTGAGCATATTTCAGGCAAAATCCTACCCACAGGCATGTACAGGTTGTGACCCGTGGCTAGTAATTGACCACTAATAATATGTGCGCCAGCCTAGCAACAGCCCACTCCTCTTCCAGCTGCTCGGCCTACCTATGTCAAGTTACGTGCCTGTGCTCCGAATCTGTTGCCATGGTTACGCGGAGGGAACCCCAGGACATAATGAATGAATAGGAGGGCTTCCGTAGCAGGAGCGATTGTCCTGGGGAAAGCCTACCTAAGCAATGGAAGCTGGGAAGAGAAAGCAACAGTTCCTCCATTATGCCTGGCTCTCTGGTCACCATCGGCACACGGAATGGTGCCGTGATCTTAATTGGTTAGGCAGCTATTGTTTCAGAATGGTTTCTGTCCCCCGATGAAACCGCTCGCTTTTTTCCATTGTGACATTGTTTTCCATAGAAAAAGCTGGAATTATTCAGGAATTCAATAATGGCGCACAGGGGTTGGGTTACTCAGCATTGGTAGATGAAGTAGTGGAGACTACAACTGTAGTTTGTTTACTGTAACCATGCTTTACATGTATTGCACTTTTTACTGTTTTACCACGGAGTTGAATGTCAGCTGTGGTGTTTATCACTGTAAATGCACATTAGCTATTGCCCTTCCTTATTCGCTGCTTGCTATGCATCAGTTCATGTAAAAGGAAAAATGTGAAATTGTGAAGCAATCTGTTCCTTGATTTTGAAGTTTTATATGGCAGAATAAAATATATATATCTTGGTAGTGGACAGTTGAATGTCCAATCTAGACGGATCCTCTTACTGATGGCTCTTGATGGTGTGTGTGTGTGCGCGTGTGCACGCTTTGCCCTTGATGGTGTGTGTATGTGTGTGCTTTGCCCAGGTCTCTTGATTGTGTGTGTGTACATGTGTTTTTTGCCCAGGTCTCTTGATTGTGTGTGTGTGTGTGTGTTTTGCCCAGGTCTCTTGGCGAGTTGTTCTGGTGAGTGCCACCTGAGAGGGTCTCCAGAGGTTGCCCGCTTCTCTTAGAGGACCCGGCCTCTCTGCCCGTCTGTGTGTTCCTGTGTCGGTGCCCCACGTGTGTTTGTGTTCTCCGCCTGACCACACACTCTCGTCTCTGCACCCTATGGAGGAGTGACCCCTCGCACGCCTCCCCCGTGGACACAGCCCGAGACAAACGCCGAACGTGAGGGAGAGGAGTCATCTTACGGAGAAGGAGCAGAGCGAGGGAGAGCGCGCCAGAGAGCCATGTCGTCCAACCGCGGCCAGAACCCTCACGGCCTCAAGCAGATCGGCCTGGACCAGATATGGGACGACCTGCGCGCCGGCATCCAGCAGGTCTACACCAGGCAGAGCATGGCCAAGTCTCGCTACATGGAGCTCTACACGTATCCTGCCATGCAGCAGTGCGCTTACTGCTGATACAGCTGCCCGCTCCCTGGGTTTAGCAACGGAGCTGGACACCGAAGCGTACTTATTGGGTTATGAATAAATCATTAGGTGTTAGCTGTGTTTTGATGAATTTGAAGACATAAGTACATTTTTTATAGTAAAATACAGCAGAAATGTGTTGAATTTCAATTCATTTTTTCAAGCAGGTCGTCCCCTGATTTAGTTATTGACCACTGATATGTGTATGGCCGATGTTTCTCTCCTTTGTGCCTGTGCTTGTTTGTGTGTGTGTGTGTGTGTGTGTGTGTGTGTGTGTGTTTTCTGGCCTTAACTCCCCTGTCCCTCAGACACGTGTATAATTACTGCACCAGTGTGCACCAGTCCAACCAAGCCCGTGGGGCCGGTGTGCCCCCCTCCAAGCCCTCCAAGAAGGCCCCCACCCCAGGCGGCGCACAGTTCGTGGGCCTGGAGCTTTACAAGAGACTCAAAGAGTTCCTCAAAAACTACCTGACAAATCTTTTGAAGGTAATGAATGCACTCTTTCTGACTTACCACTAGAAAAGTGTTTACGATGTGTTTACAATATAGTCTGGTTTACGATGCTTGGATGGTTTGTAGGGTTGTAGCAGATGCAATTCAGGGTCAATCTCATTTACAGCCATTGTACTGAGTTAAAATTTCCCAAAACGGACTTAGTATGGAAACACAGTTTGGTAATATGTAATGATATGTCAACAACATATCAAGCTAGTACAAGATAATACGCAGAGTCACTGTTCTGTTACACACACATGCATACATGCAAATGTATGTCCTCTGACTTCCCTGGTTCCCCTCAGGATGGAGAG
The DNA here is from genome assembly GCF_963854185.1 of Sardina pilchardus. Classification (NCBI taxonomy): domain Eukaryota; kingdom Metazoa; phylum Chordata; class Actinopteri; order Clupeiformes; family Clupeidae; genus Sardina; species Sardina pilchardus. The sequence continues at coordinate 6,915,747 of NC_084995.1, forward strand.
GACCTGATGGATGAGAGTGTGTTGACGTTCTACACCCAGCAGTGGGAGGACTATCGGTTCTCCAGTAAGGTTCTGAATGGTATCTGTGCCTACCTCAACCGCCACTGGGTCCGGCGCGAGTGTGACGAGGGCAGGAAAGGCATCTACGAAATCTACTCAGTAAGGCCCCCGCTGTCCTCCTGTCTTCTGCTCACAGGCTTGACTGGAACTGCGCTATTTGTCAATCTTTTGGACAATTGCTAAAGTCTTTCCTTGTCTCTGTTTACAGCTTGCACTTGTTACATGGAGAGACTGCTTATTCAGGCCTTTAAACAAACAGGTAAGGGCCCTTTATCCATCCATCCAGACTGACAGATTGATCTGAACATAACGTACATTGACAACATATTTTGGGTTGGGATCAAACACACAGTGTACGTGTCGTTAGTGGTTTGCTCTAGGCACACCCGCTTGGGTAGATAGTGGTTGGGACTCATGAAGGAATGTCCCTGCGGTGGGTTCCCTAACACTGGGCTCCTGTGACTAGGTGACTAACGCAGTGCTGAAGCTGATTGAGAAGGAGCGAAACGGCGAGCCTATCAACACCCGACTCATCAGCGGAGTGGTCCAGTCCTACGGTGGGTCACTGTGGTCATTTGTTTGCTTGTTTGATCGTTTGATAACAGTTTGATAATAGTCTCTGTGTAGCGATGCAGTCAGTGTCATTTCCACACTCTGAATGCACTATGATGTGCAGAGCAGCAACTAGAGACCAAATCTATATGTCCCATATGTAAAGATGTGCCAGGTTTTTAGATATATAATGTGGTGAAGAAGTGTAGGGTGTTGATAATGGTGGTAATATTTAGTTGTTGTGGTGTACAGTATAGTCTTTTTCCTCACTGCGTGCATACGAAATGGTTCTCTGCTGGTAATACGTATGATAACATCTGAACTCAGCCTCTGCAGGAATCCATTCCCATACATTTTCTAGCGAGAGTAGCGGCCAGTGCCACATTATGCAGCCTCCTATGGGAGGGTGCTAAATGAGATGTTTGTGCTCTTACAGTTGAGCTGGGTCTGAACGAGGACGACGCCTTCGCCAAGGGCCCCACTCTGTCCGTCTACAAGGAGTACTTTGAGACGCAGTTCCTCGCCGACACAGAACGCTTCTACACCAGGGAAAGCACAGAGTTCCTACAACAGAATCCTGTTACAGAGTACATGAAAAAGGTAGGCTGGGGTTGCGCAAGCCCACATCACACACCTGGAGAGATATGTAGCCCTGCTTGTATGATGTCATTGTGCTGGTTGTAGATGTCTTCATTTGGTCATTTCTATTTAACATGTGTTAACAAGTGTTAACTGTATTGAACTATCATAACATGTGCTACTGTCAGCCAAAATGAAATGTAAAAAAATGTACTGTACTGTATCAGTATAGGGTTTATTGTTTGTGTTCATACATATTAAGGTGTGTGTGTGTGTGTGTGTCCAGGCGGAAACTCGTCTGCTGGAGGAGAAGAGGAGGGTGCAGGTCTACCTTCACGAGAGCACGCAGGATGAGCTCGCCAGGAAGTGTGAGCAGGTTCTCATCGAGAAGCACTTGGAGATCTTCCACACAGAGTTCCAGAACCTTCTGGACGCTGACAAGAATGAGGGTACGGAAGCCTGCTGAATGAGTATGCTGAGCTGTATGTTGTTTCAGGAATAGAAACTGAAGCATGAAGCATAGATCTCCATACTGTAATCTTTTATTCTCTATTGGTGGTTTAATTGTATTGCCCTTGAGTTTACAAGCCTCAGAATTGAGGTGGGCAACCAACACAACCAATAAGTTAAATAAGTAATTGATAGATATAGATAAAGAGGCTCTAATCATTCTCCCTTTTCCTCTATTCTGCTTTGCTCTGTCTCGGTTCATGGTTTGCCCTCTCCCCCATCTCTCAGATCTGGGCAGGATGTACAACCTGGTGTCCCGCATCACAGACGGTTTGGGAGAGCTGAAGAAGCTGCTGGAGACGCACATCTACAACCAGGGCCTGGCCGCCATCGAGAAGTGTGGAGAGGCTGCCCTCAACGTGAGTCGTGCCTTTACCCTGCCCTGCCCTGCCCTGCCCAACCTGCACCAGGCTAAAGATAGACACAGGCTCATATGCCAGGCCTGTAAAGGGACCAATATGGTCAGCTCGGGTAAAGGGGGAGAGATTTGAACCTTGTGGTGTGTTGGACCTATATATTCCAGCCTATTTATGCAGTCACACAGGCCTCCTGTGACCTTGGAAAAATACTACAAATAACCCACAAATAATACTGTTTAAGCACAGTAATGAGTGGTCTTGTTTTTTTTTTTTTTCTTGTATTCTCACATCCACATCCCTGTTCTTTGCCAGGATCCCAAAATGTATGTACAGACCATCTTGGATGTTCATAAGAAGTACAACGCTTTAGTGATGTCTGCCTTCAACAACGATGCCGGATTTGTGGCGGCACTGGATAAGGTGTGTAACTCCTTCTCAGACACTTCAGACACATCCGAATACCTGTCTGAATAAAGGACATGTCTGAAACGAGTAAGCACCTGTATCACAGCTGACTCAGACTATGCAACAGACCTCGCATGAATCAATCTCATGCAATCCACAAGCAGACGTTAAATGAGCTGTATTGATGTGGCGGTTTAAGAGCATTGTTGCCAAAGCATGCATATTTAAAAACATTGCCTTTGAATACAGTTTCTGCTTACAATAATAATTCTAATAAGCATTCCCTCTCTGCTGGCAGGCCTGTGGACGCTTCATCAACAACAACGCTGTGACTAAGATGGTGCAGTCATCCAGCAAGTCACCAGAGCTGCTGGCCAGATACTGTGACTCTCTTCTCAAGAAGAGGTGAGGGCTTATCTGGGTGCACTACTAGCTGCGCATTAGAAAGTGTGTCTTCCAGGAATGTATGTGTGTGTGTTTGTGTGTTTGTTTGTCTATGCCATGTGCTTTTTCAATCTGCCCCAGGCACCATCTATGACCTGATAGTATACTACTCATTTTCACTGTGTATTAAGAGCGGGTGGTCAGTATCACTTGATTGTGTGTGTGTGTGTGTGTGTGTGCATGCGTGCACCTACTGTAGTTAGGGGTACTGTGTTGCTCAGCTTGTCTTCTCCCTTCAAACCCACAGCTCCAAGAACCCTGAGGAGGCTGAGCTGGAAGACACCCTCAACCAAGTGGTCAGTTCACGCCTCATACACACACTACACAAACACACATGCACCAGGAGAAAGAGAAGTCTCATACAATGCAATTTCACTGTGTTCATTATTGTTGTTGATTGGCATCTATGTGAGCATATAGAAACACATACCAGTAGTGTGTTGAGACTTAATGGTTGTTTTCTCCCAGATGGTAGTGTTCAAGTACATTGAGGACAAGGACGTGTTCCAGAAGTTTTACGCTAAGATGCTGGCCAAGAGGCTGGTCCACCAGAACAGTGCCAGTGATGACGCTGAAGCCAGCATGATCTCCAAACTTAAGGTAGGGGGCGCTAGAGGTTTACACTTTGATCTGTTCTTATTTCACTATCCCTAGATGATGTAGTATCTGTGCACTGACAAGAGCATTGAGTATTATTAACAGTAAGCATGGTCAACGAAACAAAGCCAAGAGTTGTGAACACAGAAACCATGTCTATAATGTTCTATAACCATGCTGTTCTTGTTGCCTGCAGCAAGCATGTGGCTTTGAGTACACCTCCAAGCTGCAGCGCATGTTCCAGGACATCGGCGTCAGCAAAGACTTGAATGAGCAGTTCAAGAAGCACCTCACAAACTCCGAACCCCTGGACTGTAAGTATACTACATCAGTATTATAAACTCAGTCAGGCTCCCTGGGGTTATTTCATCATCGGTAATACAATAGTTTCTTGACATGAAAAGCACGATGCACCATAGTGCAATATAAGCAAGGGCTTAGTCTGAAGCTACATTTTCTTCACCCTAAAATTTGCATCTACAGTTACTCACTCAGTTGCCATCCTTTATCCACCTGAGCTGTGAGAGATGCTGAACTGAACTCAATGTCTCATGTATTTATTCCATCTTGTTTTGATTTATCGCGCTATAATTGGGTAATTTCTTGGTACTTTGACCCACGATGTTGTAATGTGCTCTATAAATACATTTCCCCTTGCTTGGTGATGAGAGCGAGAGCCCGTTATAGTTCTCCTTTGGTACATTCGGTCAGTGAGTTAAAAGCAATAAACAAAATGTGCTGCCGTTGTGCTTCACAGACGCACCAGATGTTCAAAAACACTCTCCAGGAAATTGTTGTTCTAGAGAAATATCTTCTGCTATTTAAGGAATGAGGTGCCTTTGAAAGTCTATTTCGGAAACATTGACTTGTTTTGGGCAAATGTCCTCTTTTCAAAGGAGTATTGCATCGATTTAATCTGAAATGTAGGAATTTGTAGCAATATGCATGCAGCCATATTCCATATTCACTAAAGGATTTATGTTGCATAAAATGCAGTGCAGTGAAACCAGCCAAGACGTACAGTATGCAGATAAATAGGGGAACAAGGCCATAATGTTATTCAGTGTCCCTGAATAATTCTTACTTTGCAGATGGCTGCACTGTATAATTAGAGTAAAGGGAATTGTGTGTGTGTGGGTGGGTGGGATGTGACTGTGTCTCTGACTGTGCTGTGTTTCTCTCTCCAGTGGACTTCAGTATCCAGGTGCTGAGTTCAGGATCCTGGCCCTTCCAGCAGTCCTGCACGTTCGCCCTGCCGTCTGAGGTGAGCTCACGCTGACCCCCAATTTAAACCCTGTGCAGGCATACTCGCCTGCTGTGTGTTGACCAGTGTTTTGGTCCTGAAAATGAACAGAAGCAATATTTGCATACATCTAGTTATTAGTTTATATATCAGGGTTCCCACGGGTCAGGGAATTTCTGGAATATCAGGGAATTTCAATAAAAGCTGTTCCAGACAGGGGAAATCAGGGAATTTGACCACTTTGCCTGCAAAGTCATAGCCTGGCTTTGGCCATCCCCTCGGTCTATGCTTTAGCTTCGGTATTAGGGTCTGGTATTTCACCATTGACAAACTATTGCAAGCTGGAGGTGTGAACTGTAGAAGTTTGAAACAATTAAATCTGATTTCACCCAATTGTTAACGTTATGCACCAGCTTGGTCGTGAAGTAAGCTACACTACAACAACATAAACCCAACGTTATCTCTCATAACTCCCGATCCTGCTTGCTTTTAAGCACGGTATGGAATTGTAAACAATGCCAATGGCCGGAATGCTCTGACTCTCATGCAATTTAAGTGTTGGGAAGTAGACTCAAGGGCGGGAATTAGGAGTAGTTTAGCCATTTTAAAAGGCCTTTTCTGCACAGTGCTCAGTCATTTCTTTTAAGGAAGGTCATGGAAATTCTGCTTTCTGGTCAGGGAAGGTCATGGAAAAATCTGGGAATTTTAAGACTGATCTGGGGTGGGAACCCTGATATATTTATTGACAGCTTTATCTAAAGCAGCAGACAGTAGGTGTGAGGGTTTAATTCATTTAGTAGTCAGTTGCTTTTTAGATACGCCTATAACATTGCTGGTGTTTGCTCTTTTGCTCTACCTTTGCACTCTATAAACAGACATCAATATTTCATCTATTCATGCACTGGACAGTTGGCCTATACTGACAAGTCCACATTAGTCATCCACTTGGTAATATTTCATTGATATATTGGTGAAGGAACTTGGGCTCTGAATTAAGCTGCTGATTCAACTCAATTGAGGGAGTAGCATCACTTCATGTTGATATAACTTTGGATAAGTAACAGTAGTGCTCATAAAAGACTGATTGAATTAAAGAAATGCTGTGTCATCTGGTTGGTGTGGTTTTGATTGTTGTGCATGGTTGTCCCTGTGTGCTGCAGCTGGAGAGAAGCTACCAAAGGTTCACAGCCTTCTACGCCAGCAGACACAGCGGCCGAAAGCTCACCTGGCTCTACCACCTGTCCAAAGGAGAGCTGGTCACCAACTGCTTCAAGAACAGATACACCTTACAGGTGAGCAGACAGCCCCTCATCATCCATTACGTCCCCTCCATACACCCGCGTTTATAGTTCACATACAGTATAGGCAACCCTAGAGGCGTTAACGTCTGTTACAAGCACGAAGGTTGGTAACATCACATCACAGTCTACTTAATAACAAAGCCATTTTGGAGAAGTGTGTTGAAATAGTTGAGTGCTACTGGTTTGAAGCATTTGTTTCCAAGCGTCTGATGGCATGAAGACATGTTTAATTTGTTCCCTCTCCCTCCCTCCAGGCCTCCACCTTTCAGATGGCCATTTTACTGCAGTACAACACAGAGGATGTCTACACGGTCCAACAACTGACAGACAGCACACAGATCAAAATAGTGAGTTGACACTAACCAACCTGCTAGCTTTTATTCATGCTAGCTGTGCTGTTTTTGGGCCTAGTAAGGAGATTGATGTTGACACTGATGTTGATTTAATCTTCTTTCTTTTTTCTTTTTACCTTATCTGCTCCGTAGGACATATTGGTGCAGGTTCTACAAATCCTATTAAAATCCAAATTGCTGGTAAGTGTAAGTGTATCCTTTTTTTCCTATTAGTTGGCTTATTAAAAACATAATAAGAAATAAGTATTTCTCCTCGACCCCCAATCAACTTGCATTCAATGTCTATCTCAGGTCCTTGAAGACGAGAACGCCAATGTGGATGAAGTCGAGTTCAAACCAGACACCTTGATAAAGCTGTTTCTGGGCTACAAGAAGTAAGTTGGGTTTAGGCCAGGATGATGATTTTTTTATATAAGATGTGAGTCGTGTTCACACTAAATTATATTTACCCTTGTGTGGTGCAAGCAGCATATTGGTTACAAAGTTGAGGAACTATTATTGCTTTGAATCAGAGACTCAGATGTAATTTCGAATGTTTGCCGTCCTAATAGTAAGAAGCTCCGTGTCAACATCAATGTGCCCATGAAGACGGAACAAAAACAGGAACAGGAAACGACCCACAAGAACATCGAGGAGGATCGGAAACTACTGATACAAGTATACCACACACGCAATCACAACTCTCTTTCTAATCTGCGTAATGAAAAGCCTAGTTTCAGATTAGTTTCTCAGATGTGTCAGATAGGAGATGAGCTTTAGTGCTGTAGGAATAGTTATTCACATTATATCACAACCAAGATGGCAGCTTACTGTAGGAAAGATTCTGATGCTGAGTAAGCATGGCTTTACACCAACTATGTTATGATGATATTAGACTACATTAAGGAGAATATCTTGTATGGGTCTTTGTGTAACCACGCTGTTAGTGTCTTAAGGCCCTTCTGTAACCACCACGTGTCTCTCTCTCTCTCTCTCTCACTCACTCACTCACTCACTCACACACTCTCTCTCTCTCTCTCTCTCCATCCTCAGGCGGCCATCGTGAGAATCATGAAGATGCGGAAAGTCCTGAAGCACCAGCAGCTCCTGGCGGAGGTCCTCAACCAGCTCTCCTCCAGGTTCAAGCCCAGAGTCCCAGTCATCAAGGTGAGCCCTGGCTCTCGCTCACAACCATGGGTTTGTCACCAAGGATATGAGTGCAAATATGTGATTTTTTTCCCTTAATGGGAACAAACTACAAACTTGTCACAAGGGGTTTGTGTATTCTTACTTCATGATTGGGGGTTTCGGTTACCCATTGATTGATTTTGGAACATTTCTGGTGTGGACATGCATGTGAATTAATGTTGTCTGTGCTGTTTGTCTCCATGTTTCAGAAATGCATCGATATTCTCATAGAGAAGGAGTACCTGGAGAGAGTGGACGGGGAGAAGGACACCTACAGCTACTTGGCCTAAACATTGTCATTTTTATTTTCCTCTTTTTTTAAAAAAGAAGTTGTCTCTTGCTTAATAAACATCATTCCTTTTGACATCCGGCCTATGTTGTTGGGAATGTGAACACAGAGAGAGAAGGAAAAGGAAAAAATGAACTGGAAGAGGAGGACATGGACATCATAAGAGGCAGTTGGCTGCAAGCTGGACCTCAATGCTCCGAGACTGAAGCGGAGCAGTCAGCCAGTGGGAGATCACACAGGATGGATCGTTTCATTTTGATTTGTAAATACTGGACAGAGACCTTAATCCCCTGACCCTTGAGAAGTAAAATAAATAAAGAAAAAACGTACAAGAGAAAAATAAAAACAATCAAACACCTTTCACGCTGAGGGTTGCATGCTACTGCCTATCTACATTTAAGCAAGAAATAAAAGTTCAAAAAGTAAAAAGTCAGATACTAGATGAGGGTATTAAACATCATTGTTGCTGAGTTCAGCAGCGATGGTTTACAGGAATTAAGTATAAGGAGGAGGAGAATAATGCAAAATAAAAATATATGGGTGCAATTTGAGTTGCACTTCTGGAGCGGTAGCGTTTCTGGCCAGATCATTAGAAGTGTACTCTGCATTGTTATCTGCTATCGGAAGATCATTTGTATAGTGTGTTTCACTTTTTTAAATGTGTGGTAAATAAAAATTAAAGGTTTCTGTATGCCTTCTGTGAGTGTGGGTTCCTTAAGAAAGACACTTGAAATGATGATGAAATAGATTAACTATGAATGTTGAGTATTTTTCCCCCCTTAATAAGATTTCAAAGGACATAAGACAGTTCATTTGGATTCTTCTAATATCAAGGAGACCCTCCTTATGCACCTGTATTCTAACTTGCGAAGCTTAGAGCAAATGGCAGCATACACAGGTCCAGTCTTGTTCGACAAACTCGGCCTTGGCATTTGCGGTAAATTCATGAGGACCTACAGTAGGCCTGTCCCACTGGAAAGTAATGAAGTGCTTGAGGGCTCACTCGCTTCCCTCTCCGTCTAGTCAGCATTTATGCAGACTTTACCTAAGGTAATCAGCCAGCCTGCCAAAAATGAATGGCATCGGGACATGATACAGCGTAGGCCTATGGGGGAAAGTTCATCAGTGAACATCTGTCATAAAGTTAACGTGTTTTTGATGTAGCCTAAATTCAACTCACAGGTGCTGTCGCATATTCCTGGAAATAGCGTTTGAACTTTTAAAGCCTCTCAAATTCAATCATTCATGAGGGTTCAGGGCTTCTTAGGGGTAAGAATTAGATTTAGCCATAGCATACTTTTTACACAATAGATTTAGAGGAGCATGTCAGTGCATCCCACAATCACATGCTGTAGCTACAGCATCCTCACCACGTGCTCCAGACTAGGAAACTATTTAGCCTACATCACAGCCCACCTGTAGCAGGTGCGCGTGAGTTACAACAAAGATCCTTGATACTACGCTCTCTGGTTACAATCTCTGTGGTCTTCAGTTTGGTTGTATCTGTAAGCAAATTGTTTGACTTTCTTTAATGGATCCTACTGCAGAAACCACTGCCGCTGGTGTAGGCCTACAAGTAAAAGATGATCTTTCTGAAAAATGTCAGAAATTATTCCTTGAGTTCTTAGAGGAGTAAGTTTGGTCTGTTAACATTTCATTAAATTTGATGAATTCTTGTACATTATCGGCAACGCGTTAATCAGTAGCCTAAGCTCTTAATTATCAGGTTTCAGGATAAAAGTGGGGAGATTTTATACCTGCCTGACGCGCAAGAGCTTATTCGACCGGAGAGAAATACTCTTACTGTGAGCTTTACCAACATTGAGCATTATAATCAGCAATTAGCTACCACCATACAAGAGGAGTACTACAGGTAAGTCTTTGTTAATAAGTTGTGTGGTCATTGATGAGCAGTTTATTTTCGCAGTGCACATTAGGTTTGCAACGTTTTTGGTATCGTCTTACAGTCAAATTATTGTTTTGTTTTTTTCCAGGGTGTATCCACACCTCTGCAGAGCTGTGCGCCATTTTGCCCGTGACCATGGGAACATACCACCATCTAAAGAATTTTATGTGTCCTTCTCAGATTTCCCATCTCGACTGAAGTTAATATTACCATAAGCCCAGCAAACTGTTTGTCTGATTTTACATTCACATAGTTGTCCACTTCTATATTACCCTAGACGCCTGTCTTGTGTCATGTTTTATGTTCACTTTGGGATTGTGTTGTTGTTTATTGAAGTCCACCTGGCCAGCTTTTTCACTTGTCCTTTAGGATCCGAGAGCTCACCTCTGGTCGGATAGGCACTCTGACACGCATCAGCGGGCAGGTGGTGCGTACCCACCCGGTGCACCCAGAGCTGGTGAGTGGCACCTTCCTGTGTCTCGACTGCCAGTCGGTCATCAAGGACGTGGAGCAGCAGTTTAAGTACACCCAGCCCACCATCTGCAAGAATCCGGTGTGTGCCAACCGCAAGAGGTTCATGTTGGACACAAACAAGTCACGATTTGTTGACTTCCAAAAGGTAGGCTATATCAGAATTATGGGAGTTGGTTTAAAGCCCCATTTGGGTAGTTGTGTTGCTTTGAAATTACTTTCAAATTACAAAATTGTAACTTCACACTTCACCTAATTGTAACTTCACACTTCCATTATGCTTTTTTAGTAGCTGTCTTCATACTCTTACAGTAGTATCAAGTGACCTCAAAATATAGTAAGACATGAGAGAGAGAGCTCACCTTTCCGGACAGGTGCGCATCCAGGAGACGCAGGCTGAGCTGCCGCGAGGCTCCATCCCCCGCAGCATGGAGGTGGTGCTGAGGGCTGAGGCGGTGGAGTCTGCCCAAGCTGGTGACCGCTGTGACTTCACCGGCACCCTCATCGTTGTGCCGGACGTCTCTGCGATGGCATTAGCAGGTGAAGAGGGGGATCTCTGAGCCAGATTTGTCTGTTTTATGCTGCGCTGTGCTGCATCTGTATTTATGAAGTACAACTTGCATCCTCTCAGTCCTGTCGATTACATCCAGTGCAGTGCAGAGTCCCATCCCCTAGCGGCTAGCAGCCTGGTCCTGTGCATCTGCTACAGGTGGTGTTGCCAAGATTGTAATTAACACATTTACATGTACTCTGTCAACTTCATCACAAGTGAAGCTGAATTTCTGAAGACCATCTCCTCGCTTCCATGCACAGTTAATATCAGAAAAGAAGTCACAACAAAAATGAGACCCGTTCTTACACATCCTGGTTTCTATTGCATCACACTAAGCCCACACAGTCCACTCAGCTGCTGGATGAGTCCCATCTCTTGCCTTCTGTGTCTCTAGGCACCAGGGCTGAGACCAGCAGCAGGGTGACCGGTAAGGAGGGCTTCGATCAGGACGGGATCCAGGGGCTGAAGGCTCTGGGAGTGAGGGAGCTGTCATACAGACTGGCCTTCTTAGCCTCCCATGTGGGCCCCACTAACCCCAGGGTGAGGGACACACAGACACACAGACACAGACTGAAAGATTGGAAATATGGCGGCTTTCTGCTAAATGGATAGACAAGCATATTTTATATTTTGCAGTGTTTAGTTTCCCTACGGCTCTCTTGTTTGTTCAACATGTCAAGTTTAGTTTTCCTAAGGCTCTCCTATTTGTTTAACATGTCCAGTTTGGTTTTCTTAAGGCTCTCTTGTTTAACATGTCCAGTTTGGTGGTAAAGAGCTTCGTCAGGAGGACCAGACAGCAGAGAGTGTGAAGAACCAGATGACGGTCCAGGAGTGGGAGAAGGTGTTTGAGATGAGCCAGGACAAAAACCTCTACCACAACGTCTGCAGCAGCCTCTTCCCCACCATTCATGGTACTGGCTGGCCCTGTGGAACAGGCTTTTAAGTCTAGAAATGGGTGCTTTATCTTTGAAAAGATGTGGAAATGCCAACTAGAAAAGTTCTTTCATATGTAGCGGCTCTTTTATATGGTATTGTAAATAATTTAGTGGGATAAAAAGTTCTCAGTCACTATGCCAGAATTAAGTGTGGGCCAGGCTGTTTAACATTTGAAAATGGATCATTATATTAAAGTACAACAGCTTTTAAAGTTTCTGATATCTTCAGGCACAGACATTTTCCTCGCTTAAATCCTTCAATTTAATAGAATGGGACAACTGGAACATTAATTTATGTTTTCCAATGGCCTCTTTCCTTCTCTTCCTTGCTCCCTCTTTCTGTACTCACTAGGTAATGATGAGATTAAGAGAGGAATATTGCTGATGCTCTTTGGAGGTGTTGCCAAAACCACCATGGAGGGAACTTCGCTGAGGGGGGATGTTAATGTGTGCATTGTTGGAGACCCCAGTACATCCAAGAGCCAGTTTCTCAAGTAAACTACTGTCCTAGATGGACCTAGATATCCCCTCTCAAATTGTGATTGTGTAGACATTTTTAAGTTATGATGCAATATAGAGAAATTGTAATTGAGTGAATTAGCTCTTAACTGGGCAATATATTTGATATACGAGTAACTTATTTGTGCACCTCCCAGGCACGTTGAGGATTTTGCCCCCCGTGCCGTCTACACGAGTGGGAAGGCGAGTAGCGCCGCCGGTCTGACTGCCGCGGTGGTGAAGGATGAGGAGTCGCACGAGTTTGTCATCGAGGCTGGAGCGCTCATGCTGGCGGACAATGTACACACACGCTTCAAATCAACTTTGAACCATCTCACATACTGACATGACGTGTGGACATAGTGGCTATGGCATGGCCTGCTCATTTGTATATCTGTGTATTCTGTCTTGGTGATGTTAATCATGATATTCATGCAGATTTGTTTAAAAAGAATATGAAAATGTTTTTATTGACCTTGACACAGATTATGCCATCAAACAGATTAGTCTTTGCTGTTTCTGTAGGGTGTGTGCTGTATTGATGAGTTTGATAAAATGGACCTAAAGGATCAGGTTGCCATCCACGAAGCTATGGAGCAGCAGACCATTTCAATCACCAAGGCTGGAGTCAAGGTGCTGTGCTCTTTATTCAGAATATAATCAGGACAATTTACTCATTTGTTTATAGATGTATTTATTCAGTTGTGACTAGTACAGCTGTATTTGGGAAGCTTTTATCTGTAAAGGTTTTGCAGTTAATTCACTGACCCTGGATATTTAAACATGTAAAATCATTGGTATTGATTAACACTTGGATATGTATTTTACTTTTGGACTGTAGGCCACCCTGAATGCCCGCACGTCCATCTTGGCTGCAGCGAACCCCATCGATGGCCGATACAACCGTTCCAAGTCCTTGAAGCAGAATGTCAACATGTCCGCTCCCATCATGTCCAGATTCGACCTGTTCTTCATTCTGGTGGACGAGTGCAATGAGGTCGGAGAGGAGAAGCCACTGACCTGTACTATTATGTCCAGTATGGAGGGCATCGCTCATACCTGCAACCTCAATTGCTCTTTAACCCTTTAGGTGACCGACTATGCTATCGCTAGGCGCATTGTGGACCTGCATGCAAGAAATGTGGAGTCAGTGGAGAGGATCTATGAAACAGACGAGATCCAGAGATATATTCTCTTTGCACGTCAGTTCCAGCCAAAGGTAAGGATCGGAGCATTTTTCTGTTACCACCATTTACTTCTGTGTAGTTCGGTGCTGTCTTTTCTTGGCAACTGAGAACTGACTAATTCATACACTCAGTGACTGCAAATGACCCAAAGCCGTGTGTGTGTGTGTGTGTGTGCGCGCGTGTGTGCGTGCACAGATTGTGTCCGAGGCCCAGGAGTTCATTGTGGACCAGTACAAGCGTCTGCGCCAGAGGGACAGCAGCGGCACGGCCAAGTCGTCCTGGCGCATCACCGTGCGGCAGCTGGAGAGCATGATCAGGCTGTCCGAGGCCATGGCCAGACTCTACTGCTCCGATGAGGTCAGGAGCTGCTGGCAGTCTTTAGCCTTTCGCCACAGTCTGTCTACGCACACATCATTCACATAACTCTGCAACTACCTTTGACACAGTATTCTCTCAAAGCTGACTTGACTTCAGACCCAATGTTTTTCTTTATTTAAGATACTTAAGGCTTTTTCATCAATACTCTAGGTTATGTAAATGGTGGTGTTCACTTCTAAATCTGAGATTTGACCTCCAAATGTTAAGGTTCAACCCAAACATGTAAAAGAGGCCTTCCGGTTACTTAACAAGTCCATCATCCGTGTTGACTCCCCCGACATCAATTTTGATCAAGACCAAGAGGATAATGAGGATCTTAATGGTAAAGCTTATTATTTTCTATGTCCATTTTCTGCCAACTGATATTGACAAAACAATTTGATTGATGCCATTTCAAAGCTTTAGACATTTCAGTTATTGTCTGTTTAAACTGACGCTGTGAAAGTTATCAGGGTCTATTGATAGTCAGTTTGCAGCATTTTGTTGTGTGATGCATGTGCTTTTAAGAAAATGTATTCTCTTGTGACTTATGAGATGACAATCGATGGAAATTGACTGCAACATTTTGAGCGCATTCTGTCAGAAAATATATCATTTTGAGTGACTGCCCCACAGATCAGAACGACATGATGAACGAGGCTGATCAGAAGCAGCATGGCACCAATGGCACCAACGGATCCAACGGAACTAACGGCCATGCCATGGAAACGGAGCAGCCTGGCCAGGACAAGCCTGCAGCTGGCAAGCCTGCGCTCCGCATGACCTTCTCAGAGTACCGAAGGGTGTCCAATCTACTGGTCCTCCACATGCAGAAGATGGAGCAGTGTAAGACCCATGCACCTGTTGGGATGCTATGACTACCATATTCACGATATTACATTCAGTTAAAGTTAATCGCTTTTGAAATATCACATTAAGACTGCAAATATCTGTGTGTGTACATTTCTCCCTTTATGTCAGTGGATGAGGACACCTCTCTGAAGAAGAGTGAGCTGATCAACTGGTATCTGAAAGAGCTGGAGGGTGAGATTGACTCAGAGGCTGAGCTCATTGCCAAGAAGAGCCTGATTGAGCGGGTGATCCACAGACTCATTCATTATGTGAGGGTCATTCCTGCTCATTGGGCAGTTTCCATTTGAAGTTTTGGAACATGGGGAGGAAAAACATGAAAATCAAAATGATTTGTTTTGTTGAATGCTTTATTTTGTGTATTCTGTCTACAGGACCATATCATTATAGAACTGACAAAAACTGGACTGAAGAAAGTTGGGGACAGTGGAGAAGAACCTGTGACAGAGGAAGACCCTTTTCTTGTTGTGAATCCAAACTACATTTTGGAGGATTGAATCAAAGTTGGGATCCATTCTCATAGTTTATGTTTGTCATCTTTTTGCACTGTCTGTAAATATTTGGAGATTGTCAACATAATAAAGATTATTTTGCAGGTGCCTGTTTTGACGAGTTTTTTACACAAGATGGCGCCCTTTGTATGCGCATTCAAGACTGAGACGCAGAGAGAGGTTGGCACCAAATGTAATGACCGGGTCATGGGTTGCCTTTAGCAGAGTAAATCGTGTTCAGCGTTTTCTGGAAATGCATTTTAGATACATTGGTGCTGCTGAGCACAATCATTTTTAAAATACCATACTTCATTCAATAGCTGTTGCTCATGAAATCATGCGCTTTTTCATCCTTAACCGATGGAATAAAATGTAATGATACCCAATTTTAATACAATGCCCAAAGTGTGTGTCGCTTGCTCCCTCGTATGCAATATTCTCATTGTATTTTATAGGTAGGCCTATGCTTACACAATAATAACAAGAATATGATGGGGAAGTAATTATATGAATTACATTATACTGTTATGCTACCCCTAACAAGTTATAGCCTACAAACGAATGTTTACTAAAATACTAGACTTCAAAGTGCCATCTAGGCTACCCTAAACGCGCTGTCATAGAGATAAAATACACTAAAACAATTGGCTTCTGGAGACAAAATGAGAATTGTGATGTCTCAAGAGATTTAAATCATAAATATCCGTACCATTCACCATTCCCACAAAATGATACATCTCCCGGTGTTGTTTAAAATCAATTTCCGTGTCTTTCTTTCCCCCAAAAAGGCGACCCAAATCGAAAAAACAAATATTCCAAAAAGACAATGTAGTGTAAGTAGTATGCACCCATTCTTTTCAACGTTGACGACTGCATGCTTCCTAGTGTAAAAGGGTGCGCGTATGTGTGTGTGGAGCTTCCAGCGAGCTACGAGCGTGTGCGTGAGTGAGCTCGAGAGGATGTGTAAATCCATGAGCCGTTGCGTGCGAAGCGCAAGCCTTGTCATTGAGAGGAATCCGCCACCTGAAACACGAGGATGTGAACGCCACCCAATCGCGTATAAAGCATTCACCACATCTGCCAACGGGGCTGCCCACTCATGTACACACATCCCATGAGTTCAGTTGGGAAATAGACGAATGTGAAAACCTAATGCAAAGTAGTCATTAGCTCTCAAAGAAGTGATTTATTACACTAATGCAAACTGTCAACAGTTGCGACCGGTTCTTTTCATAGCTTCAGGATCTTGTCTACTACAGCTATTGTACTTTTGTGAAAAGGAATATCAAGCTGTCTGAACGGGCTATTTGGTGAGTTATTCAGTGATAGTTATTACTAGTTTGTTAAACTCTGTTTCTGTGTAATTCAAAACTTTGAAATTGTCTTTTGACATTGTCAATTTACCTACTAGTGCCATGCGCTCCTTTGTTGTCAAACAATAGCACAGCAGCACGCTGTAATCCGGATAGTCTTCCTTTGAATGTAATGCCATTATCTTAGTTTACACTCACACACCTAAGTCTCAGAGCTTTTTAATACAATGTCTTATTACAGGTACATTTAAAGGAGATAAGATACAACTATTAATTGTGTGATATGATTTTGAGAGTTTTTGACAAGGTTGATTGATATCGTTCTAGTACCATGATTCCGCCGGGGGACTGTTTATATGCCGGGAGGAAGAGGAGAAAGCCTGTCCAAAAGCAGTTAAGTTTTATCCTAAATGCTTGTTTACAGAATTATTGATTTATTGTGTGCATAATAATTATTAGTTTGGAAATACTGTGTGGCTAGCTACCAGTGTATTTCTTTGTATGTCTTGAAATGGATTAAGTTTCAGGAAGTGCCATAACTAATTGAATGAATGCGTAAAATGCACTTAAATGCAATTTCACAACCATTTATAGCATTTCATTTGCATGTCAGGAAAAGTTTACTTTGCAATGTAGGCTATGTCTTTATTCAGTCATTGTTATTATGACTTTTCATTCCAGTTATTGTTCTTCATTTTGTTAATTTATATACATTATTATTAGTAGTAGTTTTTTTAATGTAATTTGTATTGATTATATAATAATAATAATAATAATAATAATACTTATTATTATTATTATTGTTATTATTATTTCACTTGTTTCAAATTCGCACTCAATATATTAATTTCTTTCCTATAAATGGGCCTCCTGTTTGACTCATAAACTACTTTAATTGGTTCTACAAATGTGTGTAATACATTAGCATCAATATGGACATCCTGAAGGGAGATCCTTGAGAGATACTTGTGAAACATTCCACAGTGTGAATTCAGACACTTGTTTATTTCATATATTTGAACTTCCTCGTGAGTTACGTTATTAATAGCAGAACAGTTTTCAGAAGAGTCACAAAAACACCAGAGAACTGCTAGCCACATTCCTCTTTGTACATTATTGGTGCCAAGTTCAGTTCTTCACTTTAAAAAGTGTTTAGCTCTGACTTTTGCTGTTGAACATGCTGTAAAATCAAATGGAAGATCAGTCAACCAAAAGATTAAAAACATAAAAGTTCCCAGGTAGCATAAACCATCAGAACTTGTGATTATACTTATATACCAATGTATGTTGTCTGTGTTTTAATTGTAAGTAGAAACTTGATGAAACTTAGATCTGTAATCAATGGCACACTTTTTCCTTGAGTTGACTAACTTCTGGCCCTCTCATTTTTGACATCTGCGAACTGCTTTAACAGAAAACCGGCCTCGGCCAACCAGAAGTCCAACCCGTCCAAGCGGCACCGCGACCGGCTGAACGCAGAGCTGGACCGGCTGGCCAGCCTGCTGCCCTTCACCCCCGACGTCATCTCCAAACTGGACAAACTGTCCGTGCTCCGCCTGAGCGTCAGCTACCTGCGTGTCAAGAGCTTCTTCCAAGGTGAGGGCCGTCATGGGCTCCCTCTTTCCCCTCACACTGCTGCGTGGGAGTTTGGCTCATTTGCATAAGTCCGTTAGATTTTTTTGGTGGGAACCCTCGCCAGCCAAACACACCCCTAGGTCACCCCGCTCCGCCCAATCAGTATCACGCTCTCTCCATACTGCGGAGGTCTGACGCGTTATTCAGAAGGAGATCCGATGAAATAAAGAACTCAAATGTGTGAGCGGGTTCATTCATTCTGCCCCATTAAGTGAACAGTATTTCATTGGGCTCTTTGTTTATTAGGGATGGCCAGTGAACATGTGAACAGTATCCCTGGTCAGAGTGTCAGGGCCCGAGTGGGAAGTTCCATTAAATGTGTCCATCATGAACACAGCATATAGAAGTGCATACTGTTTTGGCAGTAAGATATTATTTAATGAAATCATAAGGAGTAGCTTTAATAACCTTTTCTAAATGGCCTTGTAGAGATATTTTAGAAATCTGTTATTGCTGAGTTTTTTGGTTTGTTTGTCTGTTTTTGTGGGCTAGATGCCGTTGCTTCAGGCGGTATGAAGTGCTCACTCTTCTATGAGATTCTTTAATGTGGTATTATGTAAAAAGGTCATCACCCCCTTAAACTACCGTGCTTTCTTATTTCTCGTGATGTCCTCATGCGGCGTGGGACTAGGCTGAATGACTCCATTTGCTGAATCATTTTCCCACTTAGTGTCGTCTTTCCTTAGTCTACTATGTATTTCACGTCTTCGTTAGACTCCTTTAATTAACTCTCAATTATTAATAAGACCGAAAAAAGAAACTATTTCACTCTTGGAACCTCAACCTAGTGCTTAGTATGAATGCATTTGCTACATGTGTATATTTTTTGTAATGTAACCCAATGTTGTCTTGATATTCATGACCTGAATAAGATGCAACTTGGCCTAAATGAGATGCAGCTCCTGGAAGAGCCAGGACCCTGTGTATGGAAGCGGGAGCAAAGTTTAGGGGCAAAGGACACTTTCTTTTCTGTCTTCTGGGTGTTTCTTTTGCTATGCACATGGACACATGGCGTGTGTGTGTGTGTGTGTGTGTGTGTGTGTGTGTGTGTGTGTGTGTGTGTGTGTGTGTGTGTGTGTGTGTGTGTGTGTGTGTGTGTGTGTGTGTGTGTGTGTGTGTGTGTGTGTGTGTGTGTGTGTGTGTGTGTGTGTGTGTGTGTGTCTGTGTGTGTGTGTGTGTGTGTGTGTGTGTGTGTGTGTGTGTTTGTGTGTGGAGTCACCATGGAGTGGGCTGGGGAGCGGAACCCTGGGCTGTGTGCGTGGCACGCAGGTGTTCCTCCAGCTCAGCACCAGGCTCACGCCACTAGGGGGACAGCGCCAACGCCAAGAGCACGCACGCGCTAGGCTGAGTGTGTGGGTGTGTGTGAGTGTATGTGTGTGTTAGAGAGATAGTGAGAGGAAATATGTTATGAAAAATTACTCTCTTTAAAATCACTCAAAGGGAAGCGGTTTCTATAGGAAAACTTATCAGTTCCTCCATCCTAACCCAGTAACCCAGCTGTGTGTGTGTGCAGTTTATTTGTTTATTTATTTTTGTGTGTGTGTGTTTGTTTATTTGTTTATTTTATTTGTTTTTGTGTGTGTGCACTCATAGTTTGGTTGGTGGATGATTTGTGCCTAATTTCTCATTTGCGATTCGCTCACACATACTGTAGTTGATCGGCCCCACGATGGGCCATGGCTCCGTGTTGAGATTCTGCACACTTCCACCTGAGCCTAGTGGCCCTCTGCTGCAGTGGCTCTGCTCTGGCTCCCCCCGTTCCTGCGGTAAATAATTGCTGCAGATTAACTGTCAGTGTGTTGTGAGATGTTTCAGCAGTTCATATATGTGACCCTTGCTACTCAAGACAACATTGTTACGGCCCAGCCTCAGTGGGTGCGGTGCGGCTGTGGCGTGGAGCTGGCTGAGGTGCGGCTGCTGGCTGAGTGTATATATTATCTCTGTCACAGCCTTGATCCCTCTACAGATATGTGATTAATACAGGCGTTGGAGATTTGAACTTCTCAAGTAGACCTCACCTTTTCCTGAAATTCATCTTGCTGTGGCCTTCTGTGTAGGGCCATGCGTGGGGGTTGGGTGTGTGTATTTTGTATGTGTGTTTGTTTTTGTATGTGTATGCATGTCTGTGTTGTGTGTGTGTGTGTGTGTGTATGTGTGTGTATGTGTGCGTGTGTGCATGCATGTCAGTGTTGTGTGTGTGTTTTCCCTCGTTTTTCAGCTCCATATCCTGTCACCTTGTAACCCATGAAATATATCATGTCAAGGCAGCTGATATATGAGGAGACGTGACAGGTTGGTTTGAGATTCAGATCAGGTGACTCTGGGTCATATAGATGGAGATGGGTCATCACTGCTTACTTTTGGGTGTTTGTGTGGTCTTTTCTTTGGTCTGATTTTTCCCTTCTTTACCACCAACTTTGAGTTTCCAATGTGCTTTATAAATGAACTTAAACTGACATACTGTACCTTGCTTGGTCAGGGATAAAGGAAGTGTGAATCGATTTGCTAAATTTCTCGCTCTCTGTGTAATTAATTAAATGTCTCGTTTTTCTTTCAAAATCTCGTAACGTGGCAAAGAGATGGAGAATGCACTGGAACCAGAGTATGGATTAGGACATTTAGCCTCAATGCGTCGCCTTCACAGAGGCCTTTGTGCTGTGGTCTCACATGAGTAATTGCATAGATTGGTCCTGCATGACAAAGGCCGTAAGTGACTGACCCCAAATCGTGTCTGGTCGCGACACAAAGTATTTTGCCTCGGCACGTCGGAGCTGAGAACCCAGCGTGAGCTCCTGTGAAGTCCTTTTGTTGGCCCAACACCATTGTTGAGTCTCTGTCCGGGCCAATTACACTCAAAGTCAGATGCTACCGCAATCAGGCAAACACACACACACACACACACACTCACTCCCAAACACACACAACACCTACATACTCCCAAGCACTCACTCTGCCTTGACAATATCAACACTTGTGGAAGCAGAAAAACAACAGGAGACACAAATACCACCATTAACT
This sequence comes from Sardina pilchardus, assembly GCF_963854185.1. NCBI lineage: Eukaryota > Metazoa > Chordata > Actinopteri > Clupeiformes > Clupeidae > Sardina > Sardina pilchardus. The sequence continues at coordinate 6,936,840 of NC_084995.1, forward strand.
TCCTCTAGAGCACAAAAAAGATCATAAATACCTCTTTCGCATCTCCAATTTTACTTTTAGTGATGGTTTCACAATAACTGCACACTGAGGTTACTTTAGGACATTGTGACTTAAAATCTAATTCATTTAAGTGCTACAGCTTCTGTAGTATCATTATGTTTTCTGTAGTATTCATATTATATCGTATCATGCCATCCTTCCCGTTCTAAAGGGTGTGATGTTGCTGAATTGTTCTCCTTGGCAGACTGGAGTGGCATGAGGTCCATGCCACTACTGTGCCCTGACCTTGCTGGTCCTCCAGTGAAGTTGGGCACCCCTGTCTTGACGTGCACCTCCTCTTCGTTGCCAACGGCCGCGCCTCCCCTGTGGCCAGCCTCCTCACTACGGGAAGCACTTAGACATCACGCACACACGTAGCCTCCAAGCGGCCGCTCACAATAGGCTTAGAGTGACAGCTAATAGGATTGGGGCATGCATACGCTGTGTAGCGCTGCGGCGCTGCCTAGGTTTGATCTCGCTGGATGACCTTGTTTTAAAAATAAATGAGGCGAATGAAAAAGGGCCACGCACAGGTGGACCGGGCCGCGGAGGTCTACGGGAGGGCAGCGAGTGAGACCACGCCAGAATCGGGTGCTCCTGGCCGGATGCAGGTGTGTGGTCCGCGCTCCTAGCGGGATGAGAAGAGGTGTCACTGGGCCAACTGTGCCATGTGAACATACTGTAAGACCCAGCAGGAGGACAGCTGAAAGCTACCACCCGCCAGTTTATTAACTGTGCCTAGAGATTAGTTTAGCGTAGCATAGCATAGTTTAGCATGCAGACATCAAGTGTGCGGAGAGACGCTCAACACCGCACCTGTGAGATCTACTGCACATCATTTTAAACGCTGTCCAAGAACAATAGCGAGTGGTCCAGGCCTAGTGTCAGCTGTGCACGAGCATCCATATGGTAATGAGGCTGCTGCTGAGTGAGTGATGTGGGGCCGTGACCTGAAAGAAATCCCTACACCTCACCTTTCATGCTTTGTCAGTTCTCATGCATACATAGAAATGATCCCAGTAGAGCATTCTATCATATGCCTCCCCTGAATAATTGATCAGCGTCGGGGAGGAGAAGTTACCACTACCCGTCTCCGTTCATTTTTTCGCGGTAGGGATGATCTGCTGAATGTGTTGACCTTTTATGAGCCGTGTGAGGACGGCATGGAGCGCACAGAGGGTAGAGCAGAGCAATGGAGTAGTAGAGGATGGGAGAGAAGCCCCTGTCTGTGGGGAGGGAGGGATGGAGTGAGTGAGTGTGGGAAGCTGTAACTCGCTCCAGCACATGAGGGAGTGATTGAGCCTCTGAGCTGAAGGGGGTGGAGGAGAGAGAGAGAGAGAGAGAGAGAGAGAGAGAGAGAGAGGGTGGATGAGAGACATAGTCAGAGAGTGAGAGAGGGAGAGAGACTGAACTAGAGAGTGGGGGAGAGAGAGAGACAGTGGAGCAGAGGCTCATGGGTAATGAATGCTCCAATGAGCCTTTGGCGAGCATTGCGTGACTGAAACCCTGGCAGAGCTGCACTCAGTCCCTGCAGGCGTACGCCGTGTGGCAAGTGTTCGACACACACCCCAAGTCGTCCTGTTGCCGGCACCACACACACACACACACACACACTCAGAGTCTGCTTTTGATGACCTCACACGATGCACAAGTATGCGCCGCGCTGGTGGCAGACGCCAGGTCTAAAATAGGCTTTATGTACCGGGCGTGAGAGGAATGGGACGGGGAAAAGAGAGGATCGAGGGAGAGGAAATTGCTGGCATTATTGTAGTAGGTGGTGAGGTGTGATTTTCCACTGTTCCTTTTCTGATTCCTTTTTGTTTTGGTTCTGCCGCTCTGATCAGATTTCTGTGAATGAGCATGAGTCAAATAGGAAATGAGCCCATCTCCCATCTACGAATAAAAAAGGGAAGTGGAATGTGTAATAAAACACCACATTCTCCACTTCTGTAGATCGCATCACAGTACGGCACAGCACAGCACAGCACAGCACAGCACACTTCCCCATAGCCATTTCCCCATCTGCTCCAGCACATGAGGCGGTGTTGCAATGCTACCCCAATCTAAATATTGGTAAATAAATGAATGAACCCGAATTCCAAGCTTCTGCAATGAATCAGAGCTGCGGCCAATTCTTGATTTTTTTTGCCGTGGTAAGGCATGATGCTATGTTGAGGAGTGTTTGATCACTGGAATCAGTTCATTGTGTTGGTGCACAAAGCAGCTAGTCCAGAGAGGGCAGTAAAAGCTGCACCTTGGCCGTGATTGCAGACATGTGTAAAGGAAGTTGATGTGAGCCCCATTCCCCTCTAGTGTGTTTGTGTTCCCCCTCAGATCTTTTAGCATTGCATTCTTAGGCCATGATGCTCTTCTACCCAGTTGCTCTCGTTTGCCATTTCATGGCAGATTAATGGAGCTCGAGTCTCGTTCTCTCCCTCTCGCTCTCTCTCTTTCTCCCTGTGTCTCTGTCTCTCGACCGCGTTATTTGACATTTTGCCCGCGGCTGCAGGTGCATGACGTTGAAGGCAGTGATTTATTGCTCCCAAAAGCCGACATGATAGTCCAGCGGATGAGTCACACCGTCCAGGCGCTCAGAGCAAGCAGCGCCGGGTTAATGAATACCGGAGGAGCCAGCAGCACCAGTCCACCAGGGCCTGTGCTGTGCTGACCCGCAGTGGTGGCACCGCTCTGGCTCTGGGGCCAGCAGCAGTGGAGCAGTGGAGGCTACAGTACAGAGCTGTGCAGTGGGACAGAAGGGCCACACTCTGCTCATCTGTTTCTTCCGTGTCTTAGGGGGCCAGAGAGAGAGAGAGAGAGAGAGAGAGAGCGAGGGGGGAGCTGGCATAAGGGGGGCACTGTGACTGGCACTGGAGCCAATGGTACCAGCACCGTATGATGTGGTTCAGTGGGGGAGAGGTGCCATGCCACGCAAGGCTCGCCGGCTATCTCTCTCTCTCTCTCTCTCTCTCCCTCTCTCTCTCTCTCCCTCTCTCTCTCTCCCTCTCTCTCTCTCTCTCTCTCTTCTCAGTATCATGCTCAAATTGGCCCCTGAAGCGCAGGGAGCTCCTCTGGCGTTTGGCAGCCGCTAAACCCTTCTTGGCAGATTCTCCCCGGGATTGCGTGCAGAACAGGGAAATTCCATTAGCCAACCCCCCCACCCCCCGCCCTCCTGTCGCTCCTCCACCCCTCTGTTCTACCCCCACCCCCACCCCTGGCCCTGGCTCCTCCACCTCCCCCCTGCTAAATGCTCAAGTGTTTGTGTTCATCATCTGTGAATGTATCGGCTGCAAGAGTAAGAAGCGCTTTGACCCCCGCCCCTCCCTCGGTCCAAGAAAGCAGCAACTCTGGCCAGTCTATCCCCTACATCTGGTCTGTCCTCTCCTGAGAGCACCGCAGATTTTTTCCTCCTTTTTTCTCTCTCTCTCTCCCTCTCTCCCTCTCCTTCATCCTTTCAGCAGGCTGTTTCTGTTCTTCCTGAGTTTCTCTCATTCAAGGGTGTAAGGCTACTCGGTCCTGAATGAATGTTTGTTCAAGCAGATGTAGGAAATTCGATTCTTCATTCAGACATATTCAGCGCCTCTGCGTGTGATTAAAAGCTTTTTCTTAGACTGGTGTCGTGAAGGAACCCTTTTAGTAATTTCCTACGCATTACTGCTGAAAGAATATGACAGCTTCTCCATCTGAAAGATATTTTCGTTTGTAGCTGTGTCTCAGAGGAAAACCATCATGTCCAGACATTCTATTTTGAATTTCTGGACGAAACATTGCTTTGATGTCAAGGCGAAGGTCCGATCATTACAACAGAATATGCACTGTGGTTATGTGGACGCCCCCTCTCTCTCCACAAGCATGTAAATATAAACACAAAGCATGCCCAAGTCCAGACAAATATATACATCCACTGCATCATCCACATGCATCAGACTCAAGTTTGACACATGCATTGTTAACAGGGAGTGTGAGAGCGTTCAGATTGCCTCAAAGACAACATTCATTGATATGTGAGGGTCTGCCTCCGCAAGCAACTGGAAACCAATTCATCTGCACGCCATGCCGTGCCAACCAGCGGTAAATGACCCGAATATGTCATAAAGGAGTTTGGCGTTAAGCTCTGTAGCATTGCGTGACAACTGCAATAATGTCCGCCTGACATGGTGTGTCATTTTGCCGAAGCTGTTTTTTTCCCTCTCCCTCTCCTCCTCTCCTCTCTCCTCCTCCCCATAAGCAAAGAGCTCTTCATGCACTGGTACCTTGTCACTGTGATGTAATGTCACGAACATGGTACCTTTTCTGTGAACAGCCATCACCGTAAGAATCTGGGCTCGTGATTCAGGTGTGTGTGTGTGTGTGTGTGTGTGTGTGTGTGTTTGGTACAGTGTGTGTGTGTGTGTGTGTGTGTGTGTGTGCATGTGTTGCTGTATTCTACTGCATCCTTAATATTTGTGTCCTTGTACCATTTTCTTCATGTGGACATTAATAAATGGTTAAGATGTTTTGCTGTTTGCAGTTGCCTCTGCGGTCGTTATCATCTCCTCGGGTGGATTAGCAGATGATCACTCCACAGTTCTTTTGTTCTCAGAGGCAGCATTGACAACAGTGCCCGTATTGATTTGTTTGAGCCTCCAAAGTCCTCCAAAAATGACCTTGCATTTTTTAATCCATGTGTGATATGAATGATTTCCTATTTAACATTGAGATATGATCAGGTTTGTTATATGCCGGTATTTGTGTGTGTTTCATGGCTGGGCTCCTCTATATGTGTCAGACACAAGTCGTCAATACCACGGCAGCACTATCAGAGTTTGTATAGACTAGAGCTTTGCAGCTATTGATTGTCAGAGTGGATATTATCTTATGTCACAAAACCGAGCGTGAGCTCAACTCCTCTCAATTAGAGAACTTAAGGGGTGTATCGATCGACCCCTCGGCGTTTTGATGCCCCCGTGCCCCCCTCCCCGTGCGTTCACCCGTACCCCTCATGACCCACCCCATCATTATGACCTGTTTTGGTCAAAACATCATCAGCTTTCATTCTCCGACAGATTCACCCTCCGTGATCCTCCATCAGCTTACATGTCAAACGGGCCTTAAATCTAATTGAGGCTGGAAGAGGTACAATTGGAAAGGTTCCAGATATCCCATTGGGTCTCACTGTGTCAGAGCCATGCCATTGGTGGAAACCCTGCATCTCACCAGCAGTCTAATGGCAGGTCTGAGAGATCGAGAAATGAGATTTAGGGTAACACTTCTGCTGCACATTCAATGAGCTCTAAACAGACATTAGATGTTTGAGTGCCTAATCTGCCTATTGTGAGTAAATCTCTTGATTAGAGTAAGTGTATCAAGCATAGGTTAGTCTTTTTAACATTACGGAGTTAAACATTTGTCTGATACTCCGGTTGTAAATCGTTATCCTGATGCAAAAAACACTAACAGATTAAAGTTGTAAATTTGAGCTTTTTTAAGTTTGTATGTATATATGTATGTGTGCGTGTGTATGTCTATGGGTGTGTAACTGTGCCTCAGTGTGTTTGTACTCGTTGTGTGTATTTTGTTGATGTTAGTTTTTGTGTTTGTTTGTGTGTGTATGTGTTTTCTCTGTAGAGTCCCTGGAGAGAGAGTGAGTGTGTGTGTGTGTGTCCGTGTGTGTGTGTGTGTGTGTGTGTGGGTGTGGGTGTGTGTGTGTGAGACGTGACGTGTTGTGATTGTCCACTTCAGTAGCCGTGGCAGGCGGGAGCAGGTCCTGCTGGGGATCACACACAGCCGGGCACCACCTCTGTTTGACCCCCTGTCAGCTCCCGCTGCACTGCACTGTCAGCTCAAGCAGAAACCTGCTGCTGCCGCCACCGCCGCTGGCTGACCAGTCAAATGAATGACTTCGCACACTCATATACAGTACATACACACCAGCATAGATTCAAGAGTGTGAAGGCATACACGCACACACACACACACACACACACACACACACACACACACACACACACACACACACACACACCACCAACAACGGCAACACTGCCTGTATACATCATCACATACATGCACATAAGCATACACACATATTCACATGCATTTATGCACAAATAATTGCATACACAAGTGGAAAAAAAAATTGAGATTCAGAGTCAACATTTTGAGATTTAAATTTGTCGCAACATAGCTGGTGTGTGTCACAAGGAGCACTAAAAGACAGAAAAAGAGCTGGGAGCTGAAATGCCATGCTAAGTGCCGTGAAGTGAACTAGATTAGTTGCTACCTCCTCATTACTTGAATCTATGATTAGAATGACTTAATATATCTGACAGTTTTTTTCAAGTCGTGGAAACGGGCTTCCATACTCATACTAAATATTCTCCCACAAAGGGCAGTGTGGTATTTAAGGTGTGTGCTGGCCCTTTAAGAGGGTGTTTGTGTGCCGCGGTTGTTGTGAAAGTGTGCACTGGCCCTTTAAGAGGGTGTTTGTGTGGCTCGGCTGTAGTGAAAGTGTGCACTGGCCCTTTAAGAGGGTGTTCTTGTAATGTTGCTGTAAGAAAGACGTGCTGGACATTTAAAGTGTAACTCTGTAGTAAAAACAACCTGGGGTATTTACGTTAGTTAACAAATTCAAGTTCTTGACTGAGAGCACAATTACGTTAATTGGTGGAGTTTTAGTAAAGGAGCTGTAGTACTGGCCATTTAAGAGGGTGTCCGTGTAACGTTGCTGTAGTAAAGGGTTGTACTGGCCCTTTAAGAGGGTGTCCGTGTAACGTTGCTGTAGTAAAGGGTTGTACTGGCCCTTTAAGAGGGTGTCCGTGTAACGTTGCTGTAGTAAAGGGTTGTACTGGCCCTTTAAGAGGGTGTTTGTGTAACGTTGCTGTAGTAAAGGGTTGTACTGGCCCTTTAAGAGGGTGTTCGTGTGGCTCCAATGTAGTAAAGGCTTGCGTGACTTCGCCAGACCAGGCCCTGACCTCAGAGAGATGCTTATGAAAACGATCTGTCCATCAGAGCAGCGCCCAGTACAGCAGACCAGCAGAGCTGCCCAAGCACCACACAAATGCGCGCCCACACACACACTCACACACACACACACACACACACACACACACACACACGCATACACATATGTAAACACAGGCACTCTCTCTCACACACACACACACACACACACACACACACACATATAAACACATGCACACATACAACACACACACATTCGCATACAGTATGCATACACACACAAATTCATTCATCACATAAAAAACACAGAGCAGGCTGTCTCTCCTTCAATCCTTGTCTTGTTTCCCTTGGTCTTTCATTTCTCTCTCTCTCTCTCTCTCTCTCTCTCTCTCTCTCTGTTCTCTCTCTCCCAGGCCGGCCTAACACTACTGTAGCACGCAGAGCTTACAGGGGCCACTCCGCTCACACACATTTTCACACACGTTTGGAGACACGCCTCACACATTCACACCCCTGCATGTTAAGTGTACCCAGACACGCTCTCCTCCTCCTCATCACTGCCCCCCCTCTTCTCCTCCTCTCCTCCTCTCCTCTGCTCTCCCTTGTCTGGTGTGTTCCCCGGAGTGGGAACATTCTCGTTATCCCACCCCGGGCTCCACTGACACCTCCATTAGATCCCAGTGCGATTGGAGCGTAACACCTCCATTACCCCCTCTCCCCTCTCTCTCTCCCCTCTCTCTCTGTCTCTCTCTCTCTCTCTCTCTCCTTACTGTCTGGTGGAGAACGCGCTCAGTCATACGGAGCACTTCCACTCTTGCTGAGCTACTCTGGGATTCCACGGGAGCGGGCAAGCCCAGTTCCCATGTAGCCATGTAATGTGATGCACCTCAGAGAGCGCTGGGCCTCGTGGAGCACTTGTCTTAAATGGCCGTTTAGCCGCTGCGCTGGGCCAGAGCCAGAGCCAGCCACGTCTCTGTCAGGCGTCTCCTCCAGGCACCGCTGCGGTCTCATGGGTAGTGGTCCTGTTCCAGTGGGAGATCCAGCGCACAGGTCTTTGTTCATCAGCAGTTCAGTGTAGTTCAGCATCACTATTGTTTATGCTTCAGGCTACCTTGTTGACCAGGCTTGTTGGAGCTCAGATGCTGTGTACAACATGTGTGCAAACAAATATGAACACACACATGTGCGCACGCACACACACACACACACACACACACACACACACACACACACAAATGTGCATGCACAAAAGCAGAAAGTGGGTACACACACACACACACACACACACACACACACACACACACACACACACACACACACACACACACACACACACACACACACACACACACACGCACACCCCACCTGACCTGTGTGAGCTTGATGCCCTGTGACAAGGTTGGCCCCTGCACAGACCCCCCCTGGGGGGACGTCCACAATCAGAGTGGAGTCCCTGGGCCAGCGCAGTGCAGTGCTGGGGAAGTGAGTGCCTGCCTGCCTGCCTGCCTGCCTGGCAGCTCAGTCGCATCCATTTATCCCCCCTCTTACTTCAATTATTCATCTGCAGCATCAGGCCAGCCAGGGTGGCCAGGGTGAGGGCGCACTCCTCCTGCCTCCCTTTGTTTGGGACAGCTTGCCTTGCCTGCATGGCTCTTAAGGGCAAGCAGGGTGAGGGGGGGAAAGGGTGCCATGGATGAAGTGTGTGTGTGTGTGTGTGTGTGTGTGTGTGTGTGTGTGTGTGTGTGTGTGTGTGTGTGTGTGTGTGTGTGTGTGTGTGTGTGTGTGTGTGTGTGTGTGTGTGTGTGTGTGTGTGTGTGTGTGTGTGTGTGTGTGTGTGTGTGTGTGTGTGTGTGTGTGTGTGTGTGTGTGTGTGTGTGTGTGTGTGTGTGTGTGTGTGTGTGTGAGAGAGAGAGAGCGAGAGAGTAAAATTGTTTAGATGTTTTGGCTATACGTCATTTGGGCGGAAGCATGAGCGTACAGTACTTGTATGTTTGGCAGTTTGAGATGAGCCTCCCATGTTGAGAGCCAAAGCTCTTCATCATTACTTCAATCATCCCAAGTTCCACAACAGTCTTGTAAATACTTTGAGAAAGTGTTGTTTAAACTGGAATTCCAGTGGAGTCGAGTAATTGTAAGGGACTGTATCCTGTGTACATGCCCTCCATCTCCTCAACCTGTCCCCACAAACATTTACACACAAACGCAAACTCAACAGCCACAAACAATAAACAGAGCTGTCTGGTATTTACAAACATCTGCTAACAACACTTTACTCTCTTTCTAGCCCTCTCCCACCAGGTAGCTCCTAGAGACCTTGTTTTTCCACGTTTGCTTCTCTGGACTACATCTCACATAATGTTGCACTGTCCTCATGTCCTGATGCGGGAGTGGCCGTTGACCGCACATTTCCCTTGACCCCCCCCCCCCCACACACACACACACACACACACACACACACACACACACACACGCACACACACACACCCCTCTGATGTCGTCCATGAGGCAGCTCAGTGATGAAAACACAGCCTCATCAGCCAACGCGTCCTGATTTATAGTCACCTGTGTAGAGTAGCTGCACCTTAATAACCTGCTAGTGTTAGCCTTAGCCTGTGTTAGCCTATTAGCTGGCCCTAGTCCCAAAGACGAGCTGTGTGTCATCATCTACATGCGGAGCTCATAAATTGCCATGTTCGTGTCTGATTTACAGTCAGTATCTGCAGGCAGCTGTCTTATGACACTTGTGGTTTTGGATAGGTTTTTCGTCTTTTCTGAGAATGCGAGTGGGTGTATTTGTAATTGTGCGCGTGTGTGTGTGTGTGTGTGTGTGTGTGTGTGTGTTCCAAATAGTGTTGTTTTGTCAGCTCTGGCGGAGTCATCAGCTGGCTGGTGTTATGACAGTTCTCAACTGGTGCTTCAGCACGTCTTAAATGCCTGCCTGTTTTGGTTGGACCTGAGAGAATCCCATCGCATGTGGCAGAGTGCGTTTGATTGTCATTTTTTTTCTCTCTGTTTATTATTAGTTTTTTTACAAGGAAGGAATAATGGCTTACACCACAGTGTTAGGTTCATAGTCACACACACACACACACACACACACACACACACACACACACACACACACAGTCAGGCACTCCATTCCATTCCCTTCAAACAGGATCCTCCCAGGGGTATAAACACACATCTGGCCATAAAGCGAGGGCCGCTGAGTGTCAGGAGAGCGGCGAGGGTCTGCTTCTTATTTAAGGCTTCTCATCAAAACAAGTCAGCAGTGAAATTCAGGCCTGGGTGACTCACCCCACATTCCTTCTCCTCCAGTGCTCGCTCTCTCTCCACTCTGGACTGGGCAGGCGCCGGGCCAGCTCACCTGTCTGCTGTTAACAGCAGGTGCACTGGACTTTCAGCGATCTGATAGGGATTAGTTGTCACTTTACATTGTGTGTGTGTTTGTGTGTGTGTGTGTTCACATGCGGTATGTGTGTTTACAGAGTGTGATGCATTGTATAGTACAAAGTATATTAAGAATTATACAAATACTTCATTGTCTGCAAATGTGTGTGTGTGTGTGTGTATGTGTGCGTGTGTGCGTGTGTGTGTGTGTGTGTGTGTGTGTGTGTGTGTGTGTGTGTGTGTGTGTGTGTGTGTGTGTGTGTGTGTGTGTGTGTGTGTGTGTGTGTGTGTGTTTTGTTTGTGTGTGTGTGCTGTGCCCGCACGCAACAGGGAGTCCGTGCAGGTTGAGGATTTACTCAGCAGTACACTTTGGGAATCCCTCCTCCACACTCCTCTGAACTCCCCCTCTCTCTCTTCTCTCTCTTCTCCCTCTCCCCCTCTTCCTCTCTCTCTCTCTCTCTCTCTCTCTCTTCCTCGCTCGCTGCTCTACATCCCCCCTTCCTCCTGCATGCCCTGATGAAGAGCTGTCTCAGCTAACATGAATCAGGTGAACTCAGTGGCCCTCCACTTAGCCCTGATGATCTTCACTTGAGTCATGCAACGTCAGGGCGTCAGTCAGCCCTGTGGCCGGTGCAGCTCAAAGTACTCTGCCCTCCTATTTAGACATTCAGCTTGATATTCTACCAATATTAGCTTTGCGTTCTCTTCCTTCTTCTCTCTCTGTGGAAGCTTCATATTTAGTCAGTGAGGTAGGATTGTGGAAAGCCATGCAGATGCCAGTGATTTGTAGAGTTAAGCTGATGATTCATGGGACAACTTCTAGAGCAATGTTGCTGGGCAGTGTTCTTCATTACTGCGGTTCTGAGATGTTTATATTTATTTTCTGGAGAACTTTTATCATTAGTAGGCAGATCGTCATGATCATCCAAACAAAATAAATGGAACTGGTTATGTGGTTTCCAAGTAACATTGCTCAAAAAGTTGCTCAATGAATCATCACTTTAACGGTATTGTTTATTCTCAGGGACTATTGGAGGAGACTGGACAGATATCAGGTGGAAACAGATGATGTTCCCTGTTATGATCTCTAACTTTTTCACACTTTCACAAACCCAATCTGGTATGTTACAGTTGAAATGGATACTGTAAAGTCACACAGTGTAGTTCTTTTACCTGGAAATAATGGTTTCAAACTCATTTTGATGGCACAGTTAAAATAAGGGGAGTGGAGTTTGACATTGCTGATGTGCACCCAGAAGGCGTGCTATTGCACTAGCTAATGTTGCTGTCCCGGGGCACAGGAGCCTTTTCCTTGATTTCAGACCAATTGGATACCCCATTAGTGCTAAAGAGGTACTCGCTACGGGAACATTGACAAAAAGAGGAATGCCTACATCTTGTTACCTTCAAATGTCCAGTCCAGGAGTATTTTGGGGGTGGTGTGCGACCGCATTAGCGCCCTCAGGGCAGGGGCAGGCTCTCCCCGAGTGGCAGCTGGCTCCGGGGCGGCTTTGGCCCACATTTGGCCGGTTTTCTGCCCGATTCTCACGAGATCTCACCGAACCTTCCGCTTCCAGAGACCGCTGCCCCGCCCCGTCCCGCCCCACCCCCAGGGGTGCGTGATCAGCTGGAGGAGGACCTCCACACCCCTCACCTCATCTCTCCAACCCCCCCTCTCCATCCCCTACCGTCCCTGTCCCTCCCCCTCCAGCAGCCCTCCCCCCTCCCAACCAAACCTCCAGCCGCATCCCTGAGCCCCGGCCCCCCACGGGCTCGCGTGACGGGAGCTGGCGTTGGTGGAGGAGGACGGAGGCGCGGGGAGGACCTCCAACTGGAGCATGTGGTAATGAGCTCATGCGGTGGATTAGCGTGACGATTCCCGCTGCCACCGATCTCATGAACAATCACGCAGCACCGGGGAGCGGAGCGGAGTGGGAGCAGAGCGCATCACGGGCTCCTGGCCACACAGGGGTGCTTAGGGAGGATGGGACGAGGAGCAAGACAAAGGAGTTAGAGCTCCTCTTACCTAAATGTGTGTGCGTGTGTGTGTGTGTGTGTGCGTTTGGGGTGAGCGTGCATATATGCATCTGTCCGTTCTAAAAGGGAATTCGCAATACCCGCATCTACTCAACATTAGAAGTACCTAAAAATATGCTTCACTGAACTCCAGGAAACAGCTGGTTCCACAGCAGTGGACTCTAAAGAGGAACTCTCCTGCGTGGCCATTCTACCGGCTTCTCGCTGGAGATTTCCATTAGCAGTGACTCGCATGTTGTGTCAGACAGTACTTTTCCTACCTGTAACAATGGCCTCTCCCAGGCCCACTCAGCAGCAGGAACACGGAGCTAATGTGCCCGGCTCCTCCACAGACACAGACTCATGTCTGCGCTCACGCCTGAGCAGTATCAGCCACTTGAGCCGCTCCACGGGCGCTACAGGGCTCTCTTCTCCGGCTACATTGGCCTGAGCTGATGCAGTGGCGGGTTATTCCAGAAGTAGGGGGCTGGATTATTAATATCACTCTCCACTTCCTATCCCCTGAGCACGGGTTTGACATCACTTTCATGCTTTGTCAGACAAAACTAAAAAAAAAAAGGAGAGAAACTCAAGTGCCGGGTACTATGGGCTTTCTTTCTATGAAAGTCACTTGGTAGTGAGTAATCCTTAGCAACAGATTTGTTTCCTGCCGGGTTTTTTTTTTTTTTTTTAACTCCCTCCAATCGGGCTTGGCTCAACATGCGTGACCAAGAGTGCAGTTTGTAGCACGATTTTCAAAAGCTTGATCGTAATTACTGTCTTTTTTCATAGCATGCCTGAAGCACATTACTGTTACATATTCATATGGGTGTGTTTCTAGTTTGAACTCCTGGTTTATAACTCTTTGTTTAAATATGAAACAGCATTGATTGAGGGAGAACTACACACGATATGGGGGCATGGGCTTAAGACCTTCCGGTGAGAGGTCTACTGTTTGTGCCATTTATTTGTTTATTTTGGTGTGTAATATTTGACCATTCGTCCTCATTTTTGTGTGTGTGCAGTGTGTATGTTATTTGGTTTTACACACAGGAAGTGTCAAATGTTGTGCTGCTGGAGCGCTGGCAATTTGAATGTGGAGCGGGTGGTGAAGTAAGCTGTTTTTTGACTTGTCACAGGGGTTTGTGTTCATTCTGTCTGCATTATCCCGCAGTCATCAATATTTCACAGCTGTTGTTATTATGATTCCTTCATTGGCTAATGTTGCCTGCCAGCTTGCACGCAAGCCCTCTAGCTCCACCAACCCCCTTCATGCACACACTAACCCACACTCATACACACACACACACACTCACACACACACACATACACACACTCCGCCCGTACTGCCTGGAAGAGGGAAGATTGACAGACGGTTGGCTTGCGTGACTGTGGAGCCTCAGTCAGTCAGCCAACATGCGCTCTCTCTCTCTCCCTCTCTCTCTCTCTCTCCCTCTCCCTCTCCCTCTCTCTCTCTCTCTCTCTCTCTCTCTCTCTCCCTCTCCCTCTCTCTCTCTCTCTCTCTCTCTCTCTCTCTCGTGCTCTCTCGTATTTCCTGGTTAAGCATGAGGGGTGGGGGTAGAGGCGGGGATAGGCTAATGAGATGGCTTGGGGCCAGCCCCCCCCCCCCCCCCCTTGAGTTGGTTGTGAATATATCTCTGCTGTGAACACGCAAGGGCTGCCACGGGGGGGTGGGGGTTAGTGCGTGGTGGTGTGGGGTAGTCGAGAGTTCAGGAGTGCCATCAGCGGGAGTAGGCTCTTCCTTGCACTGTCCAACAGAGGGCGCCACAAAGTACACTGGGGCCGATCACAGAGTGAGAATCTCATTGTCTCCTGGTTGATTTTGAAAACCAATAGACAAACAACCAAAAAATGTTAAACTGTTTTTAAGGAGATGATCCTTCTGAAAAGAAGTATACACCTTATAAAATAAACTCATCACCCCCCCCCCCCACACACACACACACACACACACACACACACACACTCTTACACCACTGAAGGAAATCAAGGAAAGGAAAGGCAATCTACCATCTGGCCTGCATGAACCACTCCAATCCCACTGATCTGAGCACATCATAGAAATCTGAGTAAGAGAGAGAGGGGCATTTGAAAAGGAGTTTATTTTTAAAGTGGTGAGGAGCTTGTGATGTCATGGGGAGCCGGCCCGCTCTGTGTCCTCGTCCTCCTCTCCTCTCCTCTCCTCTCCTCTCCTCTCCTCTCCTCTCCTCCTCTCCTGCCTCTGTCTCGGGCTGCTCCAGCGGCTCAGGGGAAAGTTTCTGAGAAAGTCATCAGAAACCAAATATCTGTGGAGCGGCAAATGAGGAACAAAAACCTTGCTGTCGGCACGAAAGCTGTCTGCGCCGGCCTTTGAGGGGTGTGTGATGTTTGCTTTCTGGTGCTTCGCACGCAGGCTCCTGATGGTCTGTGGGAAAAATACGGTGGTTAAGTGTGTCAGATGGGTAGCGTTTCTTTGTGTGTTTGTGTCTGTATTGAATAAAGGATGTGTGCAAGTGTGTGTGTGTGTATATGCATGTGTATGTGCGCTTACATATGTGCGTTTGGTTTGGTTGTGGGGTGTGTGTGTGTGTGTGTGCGTGTGTGTTTGTGTGCCGTGGAGGGCCGTTTCGTGACTGGCCCGATGGAGCCCTTTGTTTTGGTGGGTGTGCTGCTCCTGATCTCATTTGAGTGTCGTGCAGTGCAGGGCCCTCACGCCCATGGATTACCCTGTGTGTGTGTGACAGCGTGTGGACCAATGCAAGTGACTGGCTGCGTGTGTGTGCCATGCCGTGCTGCGTGGCGCGCGTGGTGTGATGTGGCAGTTCGTGCACATGAGATGTATGTACCATGGCAGGGATGATCGAATGGACACACACACACACACACGCAGATCACATACATATAAACACACACACACACAGACCCATACATATAAACACACACACACACACACACAGACACACATATATAAACACACACACACATATATAAGCACACAAACACACACACACACACTGGTGCTGCAGGGCCATGACTCCGAGCGCAGTAGAGGACGGAGGGCTGACACCTGGTCCTCACAGCTGCCTTCAACAGAGAGGGGTCCAAGATGACAAGGTGTCATCAAAGCTTACGTTCATGAAGTCACGTCTCATAATTGTATCATTCAAAATGGAGCGACTTTACTCAAGTGCCAAGTGTACTCATCTGATCTCTACCCTCTCTTTCTTTCTTTCCATCTCTCCCTCCATCTTTGTCTGCTCTCTCTCTCTCTCGCTCTGTCTCTCACGCACAGCTATTCAGGAGAAGCCCTGCAGCAAGCAGAGCGGTGAGCCCCCCAGCGCCATGGCCGACCCCAGGAGGGAGGCCTCTCCAGCGGGCTGCGGCGGTGTGGTGGAGAGCGACCTCCTGCTGGAGGTGAGACAACCATGGAGGGGTCACATCTCTTCACATGTGCATGTGCGAATGCTTGGAAGGGTGTGTGTGTGTGTATGTGTGCGCTTGTGTGTGTTTGCGTCACATGTGTGCTTTTGGACGGCCATGAAACACAAAAGATTCTGAGAATGAATCAAAGAGCCCCCCCCACCCCCACACCCCCCCAGAGCACAATCAAGGTCATCACTGAACTCCCACTGGACATTTCACACGAGTGTTGGCGGCGATACTGGCCAGTGAAGGAGGACTGTTTGGACACTGAGTCACCTCCCCCCGGAGCGGTCAGCGGTCACTCCCGCTGGTTCACACCACCCGGCTGTCAGGCGCTCTGCGCGCCGCGCTCACATCAGCTCATGCGAGAGGGATGAGCCCAGCACGGCGCAGTAAAGCGCAGGCTCGCCAGGACCATAAATATTTATTGGGGGATACAGATGATCCTCTCCGTTAAGAGGCCCGCAGGGCGGGACATGGTGCGGCGTGGCGTCAGACCATCACCCCCTTTTCCTCTACCCCACCCCCACCCCACCGTCTCTCTTTTCCTTGCATTCCTCTCATCTAACCTCTCTCCTCTTCTCTCATTCGCTGGCTCCCTCCATCTTTCCCACCATCCGTCTCTTTTTTTTGTTGTTTTCTTTTATTGTTTTTTTCCCCCTCTCATCCTCCTCCTGGGTTCTTTCCCTCCCTCTCTCTGCCACATAAACAGCTTGATCGTCTCACACACACACACACACACTCTTGATGGCGTGACAGTGGAGAGGATCGGGGTGGAGCAGTGGGGCAGGGTGCGGTGTGCTGATCGTGACACTGTTAGGTCAGTGTCACAGCGGAGAGAGCGGGCGGGGGCCCCGGCTGACCCCAGGGTGACGGAGCCGGGCAAGGAGCACGCCGGAGTCACGCAAATGTCAGCCACAACAAATAATAAAACAATGCGCACACCATCCAATCATGTGCTCAGCACACACACAGGCACATACATGTAGGCGGAAACACAACATATGGCTCAGCAGCACGCAAAGATTAGGCACACTAACAAAACCGAACCATCGACACAAAAGCAAAACAACCGGTCATGAAAGAACACATAGGAGACAGGTCAAAAAACACTACACAGTAACCCACCCACCATACACAACCTCCACACGAGCCACACAGAGGGAGGTACTGTATGAGCAATGGTGGTCGAGATGGAGGCCTCCAGCCCAGTCAGGAGAACTGTGTTCTCTGTGGCCCGCTCAAATGACTGCTGCTTGGCCCAGTTCATGTGCCATCTCAAATGGATTCACATAACGAGAAGCACATGCAGAGAATAATTACAAGTTTCATTTCAGAATTATAATTTAAGAGTAATTGAAATAAAAGTGTAAAAACAAAAATGTTTAAAAATTATTCATGAGTTTTATTTTTTTGGTTTGTTGTTCCTCAGTCTCTCACTGGGTTTGCTCTGGTCGTGAGCTCTGATGGCATCATCTTCTACGCCTCATCGTCTATTGTCGACTACTTGGGCTTCCACCAGGTAGGCTCCAGTCTTTCTCTGTTTTTGTATGGCCAATTCATGATACTTCAATGTAATTTAGTTGACATTTGATTAGTTGTGTTAAGAATAAAAAAATGAAAAATAAAATGGTCATTCAAAATGAGTTGCAATGTATATAAATGCTCTCAATGAATGTAAATGTATGTGAATGCTCTTCACTCGATGTGTCTGGAAATTTCAGAAACTCAACTAACAGGGTATGTGTCTAAACACCTTAGCAAGAAAGATGTACATTCATCCCGCACACATATCAGTGTGTAACATCAGAAGGTAAACTTCTGATCTGCATCATGTAATAAGGAACAAATTGTGTTTGTTCTGCGTAGCAATCAAATACAGCGCAAACATACAGTAATGCCTCATTTAGTTACTTTGAGAGAAAGGAATCCAAACATTGTTAAACTCTCTCTCACGACACTAGTGGTTGATGACAGAAAATCTACGCAAGTAGATTCCCACCATCCCCACCCTTGGGTTTAAAAATAGAGTCCGATTGTTCACCCCTCACTTAGTTTACGACTCGCGAACAGACCCTCCCGAGCCTCGTCTCTCTAGCGAACATTAACCACTGGTGTCCTGACAAGAGCATCTGACAAAGAAGTCATCGGAGCCCCCTCCCCTCTGAGCACAGAACTGCGATGCCATTGGTGCGTGTTGCGAGCATGCGATGCAGGCGTCTCCGTGAGGCGAAGCGAAGCGTTGCATTGCGTGCCTCGGACCCAGATATTATGGGAAGGGTGAATATTTTAGAGGGAGTTTGTCTTTTATGAACAGAGGGTATAGCTGAAGCTGGTGAGGAGGCGGCGGAGGAGGAGGGGGAGGAGGGGGAGGAAAAAAAGCGAGGAATTACGAGTGTGGGCAGGCGTTGGGAGTTTTTTTTTTCCATCAGCTCAGTCCTCATGCGAGCAGCCTTGGTGTCACGCAAGCTCAACTCGCAAACAAGCCAGCCAGCACACACTGGAGTCCCAGCAGCTCACACTGGCATAGCAGGCAGGGAGGGAGGGAGGGAGGGAGGGAAGGAGAGGAGAGAAGGAGAGGAGAGGAGAGGAGAGGAGAGGAGAGGGTGTGGGACCAAAGAGCCCCCAGGGCCCCAAGAGGGCACTTATCATAAACTCCACTGATTAAACAGCCAAAGAGGACCTCTCACGCTTTCTTGCATGTCCAGATCATTGAGAGGGGGAGCGCGCGGGGAGCTCGGTTCCTTTGATGGAACCACTCGACTTTGAGTTAGTCCAAAACTTAGAATTAGTTGTCTGTTTCAGATTGCGTTGATTTATTATAGTTTTGTGTAGAGTTCACAGTGACACATACCCATTTAGTTTTTTTTTAAAAAGTGAGTGGTTGTCCAAATAACTAATGAGGGTATATACAATCAAGGGATTGTTTTAGAGAAATAGACATTTGCATTGTCTGTGAGGAATTGTCACTAGACTTGATTTGACGGCATATTTCAGACTATTGATTTTTTGTCACTTTAACTGTACCTACCTAGCGCATGGACTGTAAGATGCAGTGGCCCATCATTACAAGTTGCAGTGGATAATTAAACCAATGTCCAGATGAAAATGTGTTTCTACTTTAAAACACTGTGTATCTCCAGGAAATGCCCTGGTAATCCCCTGCCTTATTTTCAAAAGGAATGTTTTCGATGTGTTGATGGGCGTATTAAGCAGTAATCTCCGCTTTCCTGCGAGGATTTGGGGTGAGCTCAGTTGAGGTGACTGCACGAACACGAACCCCATAGCCGCGAACCCCCACCAACCCCCTCCCCTCTCAGGCAGGCAGGGGTGCGGCATCAGGGGGAGCAAAGGGGCGACCCGTCCCAACAGAAGCGCCAAAAAGCTCAGCGGGTCTCCTGCAGACCAACACTTGCGGTGTCGGCCCAGATACCTCCAGCGTGTCTGACCATTGTGTGCGGTTCAGCCAACCGTGTGTGGGGTTAAGTGGAGGGGTCACTGCAGTTACCCAACACAAAGAGGCCCTCTGGTGAGGGGGTTAAGCGAGTGCACCAGTTCAAGGCATTTTGTGTGTGTGTGTATGTGTGTGTCTGTGTGTCCCTGCGTGTGTGTGTGTGTGTGTGTATCTGTCCTTACACAGACGGACGTGATGCACCAGAACGTCTTTGATTATATCCATGTGGACGAGCGGCAGGAGTTCAGAAGACAGCTCCACTGGGCCATGAACCCTGCCCAGCAGGAGCACCACGCAGCCTCAGGAACCGGTGTGTGTATAATTACTGTCCACAGAGGCCCTCGTAGCGGCCAGGGGGGACCAGGCCATGTTGCCACAGGGCCTCAGCCTGCAGATGGCGCTGTTGAGTGACTGTGTGTGTGTGTGTGTGTGTGTGTGTGTGTGTGTGTGGAGAGAGAGAGAGAGAGAGAGAGAGAGAGAGAGAGAGAGAAAGTGAGCGAGTGAGTGTGTGTGAATGTGTGTGTAAAGGCTTGGATGGTAGAGGGGGTGGGTTACCAGAGTCATTTGAGAGCGTGAGTTTTAATGGAGACTATTGTTTTGACACAGATGGTTTTGATTTAATGCGAGTGTCTTTTAGAGCAATTATGTCAGAACTGTGTCAATGTCTGTTGATTGTTTGTCCCAGATTGTTTGTCTGTTATTGCCAAGTAAATGTGCCTGATTATGTGTGTGAATTAGTGTGCCCTCATCAAAGGACCTCGGTGACTGTGATTGCGTGTGAATAGGAGCTTTTGTGGGCAGGAATGGTAGTGTATGTATTTGCGCCTGTGGTGTACGGTGGCCTGGGTGGGTCATGCATAGCAGCTTTGTTTTGTGTGACGGTGGTCATTTGATTTGCAGGAGAGGACTTTGTGGTGGGCAGTCTGTTCAACGCCCAGGAGGCAGACGGCGTCCCTCCTGAGCTCGTCCCATTCCTCACACGCTGCTTCATCTCAAGGCTCCGCTGCCTGCTCGACAGCACCTCAGGCTTTTTGGTCAGTGAGGGAACACGTACACACACACACACACACACACACACACACACACACACACACACACACACACACACACTACTGTTCACCTAATCTTTGATCAATAAGTGTGGTATTTCACAAAGAAAGTATTATTGATACTCATGTACACATATACAGTACCCTCCAGAATTATTGGCACCCTTGGTAAAAGTTGACTAAAAATAGGTATAAAAAATAATCTTTAGGTGATTTATTGTACTCCCACAATGAAAACAATGAGGAAAAATATACCCTGCAAGGCAAGCAAATTTATTCTGAGAAAAAGGAACATCTCATAAAGAAATAAATATTTTTAACAAAAACAGCTTGCTCACAATTATTGGCACCCCTGAAACATATTATGTACAACATTTAACAGGAGCATTTTCCTATGTAAATGCAACGTTTTAAAGTAAATCAGAGTGTCTGTGAACTTTCAGAAGTAGTTCATGACGTTCTTTTTCACTATGGTATGAAAATGAAGTCACTCAGAGGCTAAATCCTCTAGTCATTTTTCAACATTGGAGAGACAAGAGAATACACTACATTGAAATAAAAAGAAATTGTGTTGACATTTGTAAGTAAGAGAATGTCAATGGAAACTAGGTATTTTGTTGAAAATGCCTATATTTCCAGTTAAAATGAGGACTAAAAGGTTCTAATCATCTGGAAATGTGGCAAACATGCTTGGACAAAGACCCATGGCTATTTTGCTCCCACGCACAGTATGGAGGATGGTATGATAGGCAAAAAAATCCATAAGAACCACTGTTGAGAGTTACAGACAAAGCTATCATCTTGGGGTCACCAAGTCCCCCCAAAAAATATTCAAAAGTGACCTCACTGCTAATAGATTATTCATTTAGCATGTCAGGTTAAAGCCAGTAGAGTCATTTAATGAACAATGTAAATGGCAGGAGTTACTGAATGGTACCATGACATGTCTGGGAGTGTGGTCTATTGTCAGATGAAAATAAAATTATGCTCTTTTGCTAAAAACACTTAAGGTGTCTTTGGCGTACATAGAAGAATGACTATACTAAAAAGAACCCCATGCCTAATCAGAATTATGGTGGAGGGGCTGTGCTATTGTGGGGCTGTTTTAATTCCCAAAGGCCTTGGGAACCTAATTAAGGTGCATGGCATCATGAACACCAAGAAAAACCTGAACATTTTCAAAGGAAATCAAACAATCTCTGCCAAGGCCCTAAAAGTTGGTCATGATTGGATCATTCATCAGGCCAATGAACCAAAACAAATGCACAGATCAAAACAAATATGGTTTACTGAACACAAAATCAAGCTTCAGACATTGCCATAGCAGTCCCCTGATCTAAACTCCATAGAAAAACAGTGGGATGAGTCAACGAGAAGAATGCACAAGTGTGGACCTAGCAATCTGGACGATCTGGGGAGGTTTTGTAAAGATGAATGGTCTTAAATCCCTTACTTTGTATTCTCAATCTTTATGGGGTGTCAGAGAAGAATATTACATGCTGTTTTATTGACAAAGGGAGGTTTAAGAAGGTATTACAAGTAGGGGTGCCAATAATTGTGAGTGACGTGTTTTTATTAAAAACATTTATTTCTTTATGAGATTTTCCTTTTTCTCAGAATAAATTTGCTTCCCTTGCAGGGTTTATTTTTCCTCATTGTTTTCATTGTGGGAGTACAATAAATCACCTAAAGATGATTTTTTAGACCTATTTTTAGTCAACTTTTACCAAGGGTGCCAATAATTCTGGAGGGTACTGTACATATTCATTATATACATTTCTAAGAGCTGTATATGTGTGTGTGTGTGTGTGTGTGTGTGTGTGTGTACTGTGTATATATATATATATATATATATATATATATTTATATTTATATATATATATATATATTGTATATATATATATGTGTGTGTGTGTGTGTGTGTGTGTGTGTGTGTGTGTGTGTGTGTGTGTGTGTGTGTGTGTGTGTGTGTGTGTGTGTGTGTGTGTGTGTGTGTGTGTTTGCAAATTAAGAAACCACTGCACAACCATCCTACGGTTGCTGAGTGACATTCGAATGAGTTGACTGTCATATTCAAAATTAAGAGACCACTGCCAATTTGAACATGACCATCAATTGATGTCATCAGAAAATGCAGTGGTCTCTTCTGTGTATAATAGCTTTTGAGATTATAATCTCTGGTGTGAATATATCATATCAGATTTGGGACCATAATTAATTTTATACACATTTCTAAGTTCTATGTAAAATATGAAGCCATCAGTTTTAGCTGGCTTACAGTAGTTGCAGCATTGTGATCTGTCTTGTGATGGCTGTGGCTGTTGTGGTCGCTCTAGGGATGTTATATGCCTGTTAAATCTGCCATGGAACCTCAGTGACCATTAGACAGCCACTCTTTGGAAATACAAATCAGCCCTCTAGATTCAACATTTGTCTCATTCTTGTTGTTTCTTTTCTCCTTCCCCGTGTGTGTGTGTTCCCCAGAGTTTGCAGTTCCAGGGCAGTCTGAAGTTCCTGCAGGGCCAGAAGCGGAAGACGGAGTCCGGGGCCCTGCTGCCGCCCCAGATGGCCCTCTTCTGCGTGGCCACGCCCCTGGTGCTGCCCTCCATCACCGAGCTCAAGATGAAGAACATGATGGTCAAGAACAAGCAGAAGGGCAACTGGTGGGTCAACTCAAACCACCACTCTGACCAGCAGACAACGGCCTTTTATAAGGATTTGGGCAAATGTAGATTCAGTTGTGTTTGTGTCATGTGAACTGCTTTGCTCATTCATTTCAATTGAATGCCATTGTATTTCATTAATTGATATAGTAAATAAACCCTCCCAATACCCCCAATGGAGTTCTTAATTTAAGTCAGTTACTGACTCATAAATGGGCATCCTGATAAAGGCTTTTAGTTCAAATGAACATTAAATTCCAAATACTACAATATAAACTGAAAACAGTGCCCTGCCTCCTCTCACACAGTTACCCAAGTGACTTGTATTTGTATGTTGCAACTAATCGGTCCTTTTCTCCTGTTTTGCACTGGGCAGTGAGAAGAGGCCGCGTGTGTCCAGAGGAGAGAGCGGCGACCTGCTGCTGCTGAACTGGCCCGGCAGCAGCTCCTCCAGCCACAGCCCGTGGCGAGCCCTCTCCAAAGAGGCCCTCAAGTACAAGGGCGAGGGCTACCTCTCCTCCCAGGACGAGCCGCTCAACTTCTGCCTGTCCTCGCTGGGCGGCCCCAAGGCCCAGCACGTGGACGCCCCCTGGGACGTGTGCTCTGGCGCGGGCCTTCGGGTTGGTCCCGGCGCCGGCTACCTTCCAGGGAAGCTGGGCAAGTATGGCAAGTACGCGTTCCCCCACGGCGGCACTCACAGCCACAGGGCTGAGGCGTCTCACAGCAAGCTGTACGAGGGCCTCCACGCGCCCGGCCTCGAGGGCTACTGCGGAGACGTGGAGAAGGCGGAGGGCCGCTACATGGCGCACGGCGAGTGCTACAACGGCATGCTGCTCCCCGAGACGGCCATCAAGACGGAGCAGGACTCGGACTCGGAGAACGGTTGCCACGCGTACGCCGGCCCGCACCACAGCGGTGCCTGGCCTGTCAGCGAGAGACGCTACGGAGTCGGACTCGCGTACCCAGACAGCGCGCAGGTGAAAAACGAGTCCAGCTTTTACGACCACTACACCGCATGCCAGCGTAGCAAGGCTGCCATCAGCCCACCCCTCAACGGCCACCACAAGTACCTGTATGCCAGTGGCAGCAGCGGCAGCGGCGGCAGCAAGCCCCTGAAGTGCGTCCTGAACAAAGACGCCGCTGATCCACTCGGCGGCAGTCAGGGCGCCAACTGTGTGGACGGGCACATGTATGCCAACGGCGTGGCGGAGCACAAGGCTTACATGCAGCAGGACTACAAGCTCTACGAGTTCAGAGGTCGCGGCCTGGTGCACACCATCAAACGGGAGCCCATGGACTCTCCCCCCTGGTCCGAGGGCAGCCATGACCTGAGCCAGATACACGCACAGAGGAACATCATGGCCAACTGCACAATGAATACTATTGCACACAAGTCGAATCCCTACATATACATGCAGTGAACTTCAGCTGGGGCCAAGAATCTCTCTTTTTGCAGTCTTTTATTTGCAGTCAGTTTTTTGTTGTTTGGTTCTTCAAAGAATTCTTCCACTTAAGCTCAGGATTACCTCAATTTTACAGTGAAATGGGATTTTCATTTTATTTTTCAGTGATTTACATTTTTATAAAGAGGCACTTTTTACATGATTTAGCAACATTTTTAGATTTTTTTGTGTGTATTTTGAGTGGTTAAATTTGCCCTTAAACGTTACCTCAAACACTGTACGAAATTGTGAAAGATACAGTGAATCCCAAGTCTTTCAGTGTATTTCCAGTGTGTTCCAGTTTAGATATTTGTATTATTGTGATTTTTAGATCACGACATTGTAGGCTAATCTGGGCAAGGTGTGTTAATCTGAACCAGACATTGTAAGAGTAACTCTTGAGAGGAATTCACAACTTCAGATACCAATAAAGCTGTGTGCTTTGTTATTTGTTTTACCTTTCACTTTACTGCCATTTCCTCCAATGATATGAAGAACAATAAAAAAAATCATGTTTTCATGCGCTCTGATTTGAAATGGTAGCCTATGTTTTGAATAAAAAATGAAAAAGGCTGTAAAAATGGCTTTCATATTTAATGTAGTAAAATATCATTTAATAATATGGTAGTGATAACTTTTTTTATAATATTCATTTCTCAATAATGGTTAATAATTTACAAGTGATTTTCAAATTGTCAGACTTAATTAGTCTATGATGTTCCTGACTAACTAATTCAGTGCAGACTTCAACATGTTTTGACTTGTTAATTGTTAAGGAAAAAAATATGACTAAATCTTGTGAAATTCAAATTCATTCTATATAGAAAATGTACATGACTTTGACATTTCTTTACATTTTATGACTTAACATGACATAACATTTCTTCACCAAAATGTGTTCAGTTGTAATTGAGTTGATTATAGACTTTGACCAGGCTGCATTTGGCAAAGCCTGCTTAAATTTTAGTGTCATTCTGTCAGTTTTGTGTTAAATGCCAGTGCAGATTTTTTTTTTATCCCCATGTTTACTTTCACTTAGGCCTAAATGTAGGATTTGTATTTTGTATGTATATTTTTGTGATTCTGTGTATTTATTATTGATGTTTTCATGTGTAGTGGCATCATGTGTATTTAACTAAATCAAGAGACTATACTGTTTCATCTTTTTTCAACACTGAGAGGTTTCAACCATTAAAGGAATCTATTTTGTATTCTGTTATGCTGCTGAGCAGCCATTTTGTTCAGTGTACTATTTCCACACATAATTTCAAATGTGATCATTAATAAATGATGATGCTCTAACAAACGTGTGTCTAATTTTATTTCAACTTAGTTTGTAGGCCTACACTTGCACTCCTGCACTTGCACTGAAAAGGGCTTTAGATGAACAGTAGGCGCTCGTGCGCAAGTCCTGTACATCTCTGACGTCGGCTTGTCAGCAGTGTTGTCAGCTGCTCTGTGAGGGCGGTGCGGCAGAATCCAGGAACAAGAAGGATTGTCGAAGTGTGAAGCTTTATAAAAGCTATGAAATAGTTTGAATCAATGAATTTTACTGAGTTTTTGGAATAGGAGGATACACCCTGTGTTGGTGAGCATATAGCGACGACTTTACACTTATTAGTTTGTCATCGGTTGTCACTTGTTATGGCCTGTGCGTTGTTACATTCGCTAGCAAGTATTCTCACAGCTTTAACGTTAGCTTATGCTATCTAAGCTCGCTGGGGACTTATTACCACACGGCGGGCATGGAAAATTGTCTATTTACCTTGAGACAAGCTTCTAAAGACGCTTTGCATCTGCAGTGTTCAGTTCTCAAAAAGAGGGGTTTTGTGGGATGTAACGTTACCGTTATCGCAAGGTTAACATTAGCTTGTTATGCTACTTAGCTGAAGATGCTAACTGTCTACAGTACCTTACAGCAAACGTTTAGCAGTGATGGCTAAGCAAAGGGGCGGCTATCTGTTGTCGATTGTGTTTTGGTTGACACTAGCAAATATTGTTTAGCCTCCAGGGTCCCTGCGTTGACATGTACAGTAGCTAGTCTAATCACATCTGCTTGCTACCAAGGGATGCTACAGACCAATTGTTATTCCTGACATTGTTGAAATGCAGCGTAATATATCGATGACTGGTTAACTTGGTAACCCTAACTTACGTTGAGCACAGCCAAAAACTCGGACGCTAGACAGTGCACATTTAACACGATTGTGAAATTCCGTCAGTGGTAATCAACTGTTGTTGCCACACCAGCGCGCGTCCTAGCCATGGAAGAAACGAACCGGGAAGCCGTGGCCACGGCCGTGCAGAGAGTTGCAGGGATGCTGCAGCGGGCAGATCAGCTGGACAAGGTCGAGCAGTACCGACGTAGAGAGGCCCGCAAGAAAGCATCCGTAGAGGCCCGGCTGAAGGTAAATATAGTGTCAGAAAGATTCAACCTGCTCTGCATGCAGACCGGAGTGGTGTGCGCTCTCGTAGGTTCTCCTCTGGATGTACTAAACACGTGCAACAAAACACAACCTAATCTATTCCCCAGGCTGCCATTCAGTCCCAGTTGGATGGCGTCCGTACTGGTCTACTGCAGCTTCACAATGCTCTGTGCGACGTGAAAGACATCCAGAACTCCCTAGGAGACGTGAGTAAGGACTGGAGGCAGAGCATCAACACCATAGAGAACCTCAAGGATGTGAAGGACGCAGTGGTGCAGCACAGCCAACTGGCCTCTGCTGTGGAGAACCTGAAGAATATTTTCTCAGGTAAGCGCAATTGCAAGTTGTGCAGCTACAGCACAGTACCATCAACATCTACATGAGCTTGTTCATTAGGTTGTAAAACTCACTTCTCATCTCACAAGCCTGTCCTGTCACTGAGAGGATGTCCATGCTGACATACTGTGTAATTTATGTGTACCCCTCTTTGCCAACACACACAAACATCACTTCCTGTGATTGTGCATACCTCATCAAGAAAGGCAAGACAATATTAGAGCCGTACAGCTCTTTGATGGCATAGGGCAGCTCTAGCATAAGATCAGTGTGTAAAACCATTGCCTCATGGAGTTGTTCAGAGGTAGGGATTTCACTACAGATTTGTACTAGTTGGCATGTTTTTCATAAATAATTGATGCACCTGTACAGTTCATCTTAGATGGTTATCCATAGCATTATGTACTTTAGTACAGCTGAATACAACTTACATATCACTGTGGAACAGGTCAAGTTCTTCCATACATAGGGATGTATAACCTGTTTAGCCTTTAGCTATTTTATTCACAACTAGTTGAGTGCTAACTACAACTCTTACAGGTGATTTTGATAGTCAACTAATTGACTTGTTGATGAAAGCCCAATTAAGAAGATGGCATGTTATATTGGTGCTCATGCATGTGCCCCCCCCCCCCCCACCCCCCCATCCCTCCAGTTCCAGAGATTGTGCAGGACACCCAGGATCTGATCGAGCAGGGTGAGTTGCTGCAGGCCCACCGCAAGCTGATGGACCTGGAGCGCTCGCGCGACGACCTGATGTACGAGCAGTACCGCATGGACAGCCGCAACACGCACGACATGGAGCTGATCCGCCGCTACTTCGGCCAGGTGCAGCCGCTGTCCGACGAGCTGGCCAAGCAGCTGTGGATGGTGCTGCAGCGCGCCATGGTGACGGTGCGCCGCGACCCCACCATGCTGGTGTCGGTGGTGCGCATCATCGAGCGCGAGAAGATCATCGACAACCGCATGCTGGACCGGCAGAAGCAGACCACCTTCATCCCGCCAGGCCGGCCCAAGAGGTGGAAGGAGCGCATGTTCGAGGTCAGAACCCACCTTTTTTATTTTATTTTTTATTTCATGGTATTACAGTAATTTCCTGTGTATTAGCCTCATTGTGTGTAACCCGCAGGCCAGTGTTTTATGCAAGTTAAAAGAAACAAAACTATATTAATACCATATTAACTGCCCCCATGTATTAAGCTCATAGCTGAAGAAATTTAGTAAAATCAATGTATAAGCTGCAGCTAGTAGTTAAGACATTACAGTACAACTCTCCTGCCATCCACCCTGCACTTATGTCTAGCCAGCGCACTATAGCATCAATGGCTATTTGCTTGGCTGATATCACAAGCAGCCTGTGTGTCTGATAGGAGTTGAAGGAGACGGTGAGCAGACGCATCGAGGGCACTCAGTCCGAGACGCGCGACTCGGACAAGATGTGGCTGGTGCGGCAGCTGGAGCTCACGCGCAAGTACGTGCTGGACGACCTGATGGTGGTGAGCAACCTGATGGTGCAGTGCTTCCCGCCGCACTACAACACCTTCACCAGCTTCTTCCACAACTACCACGCCGCCGTGGCCGCCAACGTGCGCGAGCTGGCTGCCGGCGACCTGGAGGCCAACGAGATCGTTTCGCTCCTCACCTGGGTCCTCAACACCTACAGCAGGTGAGAGGAGGGGTACACAGGGTGGCACAGGGGCTTTGGGTAATTAACTGAATGCCACACAATGCTCTCCCACATTTCCAGTGGCGCGTCAGCTGGGTTATAACAGCATCTTTTATATTCTGCCCTTTTGTGTTCACTTAGATATTGAAAATCTTGTTTTTGACCAACAGGGCATATTAACATGCGCATTGACTAGGTGCAGCCAGGTCTGTGTAAACAGGTGGTCTACACTAAAGGTGTTTTTCTATTGAAATCACACACTATTCACGGGGAGAAGAGACGTCTCTATGCTGCATTATTGTCTAAAAGAGAGGTGACTAATTAAAACAATACAGTCACTACAAGACAGCCGATGCTCTATTGTAAATTTAAGCTGGTTGAGAGTCCTAGCCAGTTGGACAGTGACGGTCATGTTTCGATTTAATTCTCTTTCAAAGTCAAAAGGATTATTACTAGACCTACAGTATATTTCCATGAGTTTGCACTGCAGGAGACGTATTTATCCTTTTGATGAGTATAATGATCAATACATCTGTATCCTCACCACCTGTACCAGCTGTGAGAGGACGTTGCAAAAGGGGGTCACCTGTTTTGAGGAATACCATTTTTACTACACTGTTAGAACTGCACTGTTAGAACTACACATCAACTGCAATGAACAACTTCATTTCTGCATGAACTAATGTGTCATGTGTATTGTGCCTGTGGTCTCCATGCCTGCACCAGTAAGTTCCTGGCTACTCCTGAGCCCTGATGAAAGGCCATTAGTGTTGCTCTGATCTGGCATGAGTGGCATTTCCATTGTCTCCTCTTTCATGGCAACAGACTTTCCAAGCACAGTGAAAAGCAATTACCTCAATATTTAAAGCAGAGCTGCCCTGTGGCATGAGAAGAGAGGAGAGGAGAGGGGAGGGGAGTGTTCAGGGGGTTAGCATGCCACGCTAGTAGGGCTGGTGCACATTGCGTGCACAGCCAGGATTGTGGAGAGGTATCGAGAGAGCAGAGAAGTTGATGCACACAGATCAACACAAGAAAAGAGGAACAGATATAAACACATGTGCCACACACACACACGAGGAAAGAAAACTATACATGAAAACCTGTAAGCCTCATGTTTTCACCTATCTCATTCTAAATCGGTGCAAGTTACATGGGCACGAGCTATGCGTTTCACAAGTTGCAAACTTTGCCCACTGTTTGCTCTGGGCTACTGCTGTGTGTGTTTACCAGGGTGGGAATTATACCAAGGCCATGAGGCCATGGCCGCCGTTGCCCTACACTTTGGCCTTGATGCCCCCTGAAAAAAAACCCATCATAAGGCCACAGTGGCCTTTATGCCCCTGACTTAGGGTTGCCAACCATTCAGTATAATACGGAATCGTCCCGTATTTGATTTGTGGCAGGTAATTATCACAGAATGTACAGAAACCTGTGTGAAAACGGCTTATGATTCTTCCATGAGGGAAACATCCCAAAACAATGGTACTCATATTTGCTGTTGTTTTCAGAAGTATCTCATGCAGACATGCAAAAGAATGAACTATTGTAATTATATAGCCTATCTTACATTAGTAAAGCACACCCCTGATGTGCATAGTTTTCACAAACTTTTTGTAAACCATTTTGGCACAAACATTGACTGCTTTGAAGTGAAAGTGCATGTCTAACAATATGGCATAATACTAATTGTGATATAATAATCATAATGATGATTTGATGGGGGGTGGGGTGAGGTATGTGTAGATGGGCCCTATGACCCCGAAGTCTGCCATGATTTAGCCTCAACTTAAAGAAGTTTGAGGCTGTGTTAGTGTTTCTCAAAGCCTACAGCGGCTAGCGGGTCTATGTATTTGTGCCGAGATAACCCTGAAATGTAAAACCATCGAATTTTACTCAGTGGCCTTTGTGCCCTATCATGTGGCCTTGGTGCCCCTTAAAAAAAAAGAAGGTGAAGGCCAAATGGCCTTGCCCCTAAAATGACGAAATTCCCACCCTGGTGTTTACAGTGTATGAAAAACAGAGGGGGACCAGACCACACACTCTGGCTGCTCAGATGCCACAATGGTTTAATAAGAGACAACATTTCAGCTTATGGCCTTTCTCAAGTCTTGCAATGTGTAAACATGAAGGATCCCCTCTCACAATGCAAAGTGAATACTTTATACTCCTGAATATGAATATGAATCAGCCATGCTGATTATACTCCCTGAGTGTGTGTGCATGTGTGTGTGCTTGCAGTGTGGACATGATGGGCCACCCTGAGCTGAAGGAGTGTGATGTCACTCAGTTGGAACCTCTGCTCACCCAGGACGTGATTGACGAACTCCTCAGCAAATACATCCAGACCTTCACCGTGAGTGCATAGGGCCCACGACTGCCTTCAGAATAAGCAACATTCACTGTCTGGCAGATGTGGATCTTACTGTATTGACATCTTACAGTGTGATCTGCATGGAATCACTTGTTAACACACACTACTTGCAACAGTGATTTTCAATGTTTTAAATAGGTTGATAAACATCACAAATGCTTCCTGTTATAAGAATGTAAGACATTTAAAAAGGGAAACTGGAATAAGAAACTTAATTTTCCAATGTGCTTGTTCTCTATTTACATACTGTACAGTGCAGTTTGCTTAAGAAAAGTGCTGCAGCTGCCAAACGTAGCCTATTGTTCTCTCCTGCTATTTTGATGAGCAAAACCCAAATACAAATGGACCCAATTGAATTGTTATTGCGATTGTTAAAGGGCTGAGCTTTAGTACTCTACGGTGTGCTATTCATTCATATGAGCTGAGGTGTCCCTTTCTCTCCACCCTCCTCAGTCCAACATCACTGGCTGGCTGCGTAAGGCCCTGGAGACGGATAAGAAGGACTGGCTGAAGGAGTCGGAGCCCGAGGCTGACCAGGACGGCTACTACCAGACCACGCTCCCCGCCATCGTCTTCCAGGTGGGACCGCTGCACTGATTTCAGTCGAGCACAAGGACAGTGGTGATGAATGAGCAAACTCTCATAGTGTTGTTGATATTAAGGAGAAATTGATAGCATTTATTGTACATTTATGAATTTGGCAGATGTTTTTTATCTAAAGCAACGTGCGACTGAGGAACACCTACCAACAACAGTGCTACAAGCTACATAGATAAACACATACTGCATATGTGTAGTAGCCTATATTTAGCATTGAGTTATTCTTAGAAGCTTGAATTTAATTGAAGGTTTTGCCTCTGGCCTTCTCCCTCTCTCTGTCCAGATGTTTGAGCAGAATCTGCAGGTTGCTGCCCAGGTCGATGATACGTTCAAAGAGAAGGTTTTGGGACAGTGTTTGAAGCAGATGTGCTCTTTTCTAAACAGGTGGGAGATACAGTCCATTTCACTGCCTCCTCTTACATTAGTCTACATGTGTGATATTTTAGTCATTTGAACTTAATGATGATTTATCAAAAGTAGCAGATACTGTATAAATGTTGTACAAACCTTTTGCTTGCAGTTAAGTGACATTAACACATTCCATATCTTTGTTGTTCTCACTGGGGTTGTAATGAGTGGCATGTGAAGTGTTTTTATTGTAAATGAAACGGCTATGAGGGCATGCCGCAGATAAGCCCCCGGTAATACCCCTTCATCCTCATGCCCCCAGGGCTCAGCCTGTTGCCACCTTCTCAGTGTTCAAAAGCATGCCATCAAACTTGTCACTGATGGTCCTCATTGTGTTAGTCTGGAGAGCAGCTGTAATGTACAGTACACTCAGAGTGTTGAAGTGAAGGATCTTTAGTACAACATAATACTGTAGCTCCTCCTAGTGTTTTATACAGGCAGAGATAAGGACCTCCATGCTAAATACGAGGCAATGCATACAAATACTAATATTGAACAAACTAAATTATAATACTAGATGTGAAGTCCTCTGTCTTAGGTAAATATATAGTAAATGATTCACATGCTTTTATTTTCATAGGTACAAGGAAGAGGCGATCAACTACAAAGAGGAGCACTTGAAAGATCGCCAGCTTCCACAGAACTATGTCCAGTACATGATTGCCATCATCAACAACTGCCAAACGTTCAAGTGAGTGTCAGCAATGAAATCTGTGTACTGCCTGGGCCCATGTTCTGTTCTGCATCAGTTCCATTTAGTCGTTTGGAAGATCCCTTCACACATGCTTCACAGTTAGTTGTATGGTCAGTAAGTTTGGGCAGAGTAATATCTGCTAATCCTCTGCTAATGGAGTGATGGTGTTGTAAAGGGAATGTGATCTGCCTCTCCTCAGGGAGTCCATCAACAGTCTGAAGAATAAGTACTCCAAGTCTCCCGTGGCCAGCCACTACGACGAGCCCATCGAGAGGATCCTGAACGAGGTGGCCAGAGAGGGTTGCCAGTTCCTGCTGGATGAGGTCTTCCTGGACTTAGAGGTGGGAGTCATCTGTTTTAATCAGTTATTAGTCATTAGTGTTTGGAGCTGCATCAAGGAGTAGGGCGGTATTACTTAATCTATTCAATTATTCATTGTCAACTGTTAGTCACCAACTACTTTGTTAATCGATTGAGAAGTTTTATCAGTTGAGAAGTCTGAGTAGTCACCAACTATTTTGGTAATTGAGAAGTTTGATAAAGCATTTGAGGATGTCGTCTTGGGCTTTGGGCAACACTGGTTAACATTTTTTAACTATTCACCATTTTCCAACAAACTAATTGAGATTAATTCATCATGAAAACAACCGTTCGTTGCAGTTTTTTCTTAAACTATCAAGCTTAAAGTTATGCAAAACTTTAGCAAACCTTTAGGGGCATCACAGTCAGCCGATTAAAAAATTGCTAACTGGTCTGCCTTGGAGATACAGTTGCCGTTGGCTGTTTAAAAGCATTTCTTACATTTTTGCTGCATGATCTGTCACAGACTGCAGTACATTTTCACTTTAACCAACCCTTGAAACAATGAAGGGCGATTGATGTGTGTAGTGGTTGTATATTAGCCATTCTTTAAGCACATATTTAAGCCACTATGTCAGAGGAGTTCCAGAAGATGACTGTTGTCATAGGCTTTTCTAGACTGATGCTAACAGACAGCCTTCATGTTTTTAACAGCATCATCTGTACGAGCTGCTTACCAGGAAATGGTTGACTGGTTCCCATGCAGTGGACACCATCTGTGTCACGGTGGAGGACTACTTCAGCGACTTTGCCAAGATCAAGAAGCCTTATAATCAGGTGCTCACCTGTTTTTCTGGGCAATCATGGTTCTCTTGAAGAGCGGCAAATGATTGATCCCCTGCTGACGTGTGTGTGTGTGTGTGTGTGTGTGTCCACCCTGCCGTCTCAGGAGATGACCAGCGAGGCACACCGGCGTGTGGTGGTGGAGTACATGAAAGCGGTCATGCAGAAGCGCATCAACTTCCGCAATCCCGAGGAGCGCAAGGAGGGCGCCGACCGCATGATCAAGGAGGCTGACCAGTTCAAAATGCTCTTCAGGAAGCTCTCTGGAGTAAGTGCCACAGACACATTACTGCTACATGCCAACGCTGAGGCCCCCTCAGGCAGATGGCATAGAGGTAGAGGAGAGGGAAACAACTACAAGCCTTGCAGCAGACATTCATCCAGCTCTTCAAATGTTAATGCACATTTATGTATTATTTATTTCATGTAGTTAAAAGATGTTTTAGGGGTCCTCCAAATGTTCTCATTGGCTAGTGTCTGTTTTTTTTCTCTTCAGAATTAGAATAGTCACATGTAACTGTTCTCCTAAGGGAACTTTTTACAGTTTGAGTTTTAGTCTACATGAACACACAGTGACAGTTTGTTTTGTTTGTATGTTGCAGACTGAGGAGGCAGACCGTCTGTGTGAAGCCATCTCTGCCATAGCGGAGGTGTTTAAGCTGAGCGACACCACCATGCTCTCTCTGGAAGTGTCCACGCTGGTCTCCAAATACCCTGATATCAGGTCAGTCATGCACGCGCACTGTTCAGCACTGTTTAGATTTGTGTGCTCTATTGCAGCCTCTTCATGGACTTACTGTTTCTTCTGTACCTGTATAGTCTCTTGGTCTTTAATTCTGTCATTGTGCTGGCCCGTGTGTCCACTCTGTGGTTGTGCTGACCCGTGTGTCCACTCTGTGGTTGTGCTGACCCGTGTGTCCACTCTGTGGTTGTGCTGACCCGTGTGTCCACTCTGTGGTTGTGCTGACCCGTGTGTCCACTCTGTGGTTGTGCTGACCCGTGTGTCCACTCTGTGGTTGTGCTGACCCGTGTGTCCACTCTGTGTCTGTGGCTCCTCAGGGAGGATCACATCGTGGCCTTGCTGGCGGTGCGTGGGGACGCCAGTCGGGACACCAAGCAGAAGGTGATCGAGACCTTCAACCAGACCCGGCCCTCCAGCAGCATGGTCACCCAGCCCATCTTCAAGGACATCACCGTGCCAACCATGTCCATGACCTCCATGACCTCCATGGCTGTGCCTAAACTGCTGAAGTAGGCCAAGGGCTCCAGGCTGGGGTGCTTCAGGAAGCAGGAACACCACCGTTCCTTTCATATGCACTTTGAGGGGGAAAGAGAGATGTTACCACAGATGCAGTCTGTTATTAGAGGCTAAAGCCCCCTGCGCTGGAGGCTGCCTTGAACTCTTTGTCAAAACGATCATGAATGATTACGTGACCTGTGGACTGAGAACACTACATGTGCGCCCTAAAATGTTTCTTACACATTTCATTTCCTTGCTTTTTTAATCTTGCCAATCATTGCTCACTCTTCTGATCTCTCACATGTGTAAGATAAACCGAAGGGTGCGTGCGTGCGTTTGTGTGTGTGTGTGTGTGTGTGTGTGCGTGTGTGTGTGTGAGTTTCCCACTCATTGCTTTTGTGCATATGTGTCTATTAAAAGGGATCTCTCTTGCCCTGTTCTTCTGCTCCTTGCCTTTATATTATAAACACATCCGTCATTCCAGCTGCACTTGGTGTAAGAAAAGCTTTTACACACCTATTTTGTATTATTATTCCTATTAGTTAGTTAGGTAGGCAGTTAGATTGGTAGTCCGTATACTGCAGCTTCATTTGAATGCAAAGGAACATACAAGGTTGTCCAAATTGATGCATTTCCATAGGATGTCTGCCTCTGGGCTAGGAAGACCAAAAACCTGATGTTAGCGTTGCGTTTTACTGTTTACTATTTATCCATTTAGTTGATGCTCCTATCCGGAGTGACTTACAGAGACCATTCCCGTGGAGCAACTCCAGGTTAAGTGTTTTATTTAGGGGCACAATGGTGGCAGCTGGAAAGTAACAGTCAAAATCACAAGAGTACTTACGATTAGCATGAACTCAGGACCCTCAGAGATGTACTGTAACTGTAGACCCATTAAGCCTCAATATGAAATGGCTAGATGTCGAGTTCTAAAATGCTTAAAAGAATTGTCCTTGAATGATTTTAGTTCTTCAGTGCAGTGCTTAGTTCCCTACTTGTAACTCACCTGGGCTGGGTTTCCCAGATTCTTTAAGAAGCTCTTAAGTGCTAAGAACTTCTTAGAAGCTTCTTAACGAATCTGGGAAACCCGGCCCTGGACAGTAATGACATGCTGCTTACCATAATCTCACAGCAGTAAAGTAAAAGACATTAGAGTTGTGCT
This sequence comes from Sardina pilchardus, assembly GCF_963854185.1. NCBI lineage: Eukaryota > Metazoa > Chordata > Actinopteri > Clupeiformes > Clupeidae > Sardina > Sardina pilchardus. The sequence goes on from NC_084995.1 coordinate 6,973,301, forward strand.
AGAGACCATCTTATGCTGGCTTTAGCTGGTCCTTGCTGGTTTTCTTCCAGCCCTTGCTGGTCTTTGCTGTTGTAACTGGTTGGAACAGCAGGTGGTCATGCTAGCTTGACACTTCAACACTTAATTCCTGAGGTATATCAGAATTTTGCTTCAACACTTGTCAGTCTTGCACAACACAGAAGATGCTCCTGAGCTAAGATTTGAACCATTGTAATGTACAGTCCACAGTACAAAGTTCATAAATGTGGGCTGAGTGATCTCTATGCTTCTCCTTCACACTTTGCAGGGTGTCACCAACAGTAAGAGGAGTTAGGGTAGATTAGGTCCTTACTTTTATCCATTTTTGATGATCCATCCTCATTATGATGCGGTATGCATCAGACAGATGCCTGTAAAATTCACATTACAAAACTGGTAAAAGCCACTAGGCTACGTATTAAGTGACATGGTAAAATATGGCATCTGTTAAGTGCTGATCTTATTACCACAATGAATGGCACATCCTCTACATTTCCATTGTCTCTGCTTTCTGTGATGGCAGACTGCAGGAACAGTGAAGAGCAATTAACTCAATATTTAAAGCGGAGCTTCCCTATGGCACGATAAGAGAGGAGAGGAGAGGAGTGGGGAGGGGAGGGGAGTGTTGAGGGGGTTAGCATGCCACGCTAGCAGGGCTGGTGTGCTGCTCCTCCAGCCTGTACTGTACATATACTGCAGAAACAGCACAGCACATTGCGTGCACAGACAGGACTGTGGAGAGAGATTAATGCACAGTGGCCCTCTGTGTGCTTGCAAGTAAACACAGAGAGCGTGGCTCTGCATTCACTTACACACACACACACACACGCACGCACACACACGCACGCACACACACACACACACACATACACACACACACTCACGCATACAGACACGCGCAGACACACACATGCATACACGCGTTACCCCTAGAACAACCCTGAGCACACAGTGCACATGGATTAATTTGTCATAAAATTTCATAAAATTCATAAAAAATCTTTATTTCGTCACACACCCAGTGCATGTCTCAGACCTCAATACACACATTTTTGAACACACATTCACTCTCTCTGCCTTTTCTCCCTCTGTCAACACACTCATGTGAATTTGTTTTCCATCCATGTACGGTATACTATAGTGTTAGTTCTGTGCCATATACTGCTCCCCTTGGTCTGGCAATGTTGGCCAGTGGTGAGCAGCTGGCCTCACTTGATTGGGTAAATGTTTTGGGTGCCTCCATACCAGGACAGAGTGAAGCCCATGGGATTTTCCACTCCAAAAATCCTTTGATATCCAATCTATTCTGATGGCCATTCTTGGATTTCTTCTATACATGGTCATCCACACATTACCCAGCTTATCACTGGAAAAAGGAATTTGTTTAACTTGAAAATTGTTATGCATTTATTTGAAATTTCTTGTCTTCGGCATATTTCCGTCTAGTAATTTTTTATGCTCGTTTTATGTGCATTGACTTACATTGTTTGCAGACTGCAATTGCTGTTGTACAAAGCTTTAGTCTGATATGTGCTATATTTATAAATGTGTACATAAAGATATTAAACTAGAATATTTTGTATGCTAAACGAATACTGGTTCATGAACAGCACAGTAAGTAACATTCTGTGAAAAGGGGTCACAACTGTCCTATGGTCAACAGACCCCCTGGAGAGGGCCGAGACCTCGATCAGCACGAGAGTCGGTCGTGGGTGAGCTACACTGGGACCCCATGCTGGGCGTCTTCCACATAAGCTGTGCATCTTTCCACTCCTGGTGCAGTGATTGCTGTGTGCTAATGGATTAGCGATGTGGCCCATTTTCTATACCATTCTCCCTCATCTGCTGACTGTGGACCTGTTAGTGCGCTAGCTGCTGTCGGGGACCCCATGCTGCGCGGCTTCACTTGGACCTGATGGCACCATCTGCCTCCTCTCTCCCCTGTATTACAGACATGATGTATGGAGACAGAGGGAGGTCAGCTCTGCTTAGCACAGACATTCAGATGGAGTTTCTACGGTGTAGTGTATATTGTGTGCCCTCTCAAGAGAGATATAAGAGAGGGGTGAGGCAAGAAGAAACCAAAGCACACATTTATAGGGTTGAGTTGTTTGCCCATCTCCTCTAATGGTTTGTCATTATGGACAAAGACATGGCCGCAGAACCTTCATTAGCGGTACAACATATAGAAAGCACCTTGAGTTTCATCACAACACTGAAATAGGCAAAAAAGCAGTCCTGAGGTTTGTGACTATTCCAGGCCTTTCAGTCATTTGCGCAGCTTCACCTCAGGCTGAGGCCAGGCCAGAGTGGGGGGTGGGGGGGTATGTGCTGATGCATAGCGACAGCTGCCAGGGGGCTGTGGCATTTCCGTGGTGACAGTAAGCTCGTAGCAGTCCGTTGCGTGACCATTCATAATTGCACTCACCTCTCACCATCCTGCCTGCCATAGAGCTGATTCAGAGCATCTCTGGCGCTCTCTCTTAGAGGGAAGCGTTTAATTAGTGCTGGGCTTAAAGGTGCAGGTCAGGGAGTGTGCCGAGCTGCGCTGTGGGCCTAGTACCTGTGTGCCACCTCCAGCACACTCCAGGAGGTTCCATTAGGTCAGACACGCATCTCGGCTGCCTGGGCAGAGCATGACGACGGCTAAAGCTACGGCCCTCACGGTCCTCAGAGCGGCCAGGACACACGCAGGGCGGGACCGCTGTGCATGGAGTCTCCCAGCTGCCAAGGACAGGTGAGGCCAGGTGTGCTGATGTTGCATTTCCAGATCACTGCACCAGAACAGTCGCCTCCGTCTCGGCGCTGCTGCCCTCTGGGCTGTGTGTGGCGCGGGCGACGGTTCCACATCCCGCTGCCTTTTTTACCCGGCTCTTGAAGGGAAAGAAAGAACATGTGTGGTTCTAGTGGGGGTGGCTGGATGAGAGAGGAGAGGAGGATGGCGGGGGAGAGAGAGGAGAGAGTTGTGGAGGGGATGGAGGGAGGAGAAGGGGAGGATGGAGGAAGATGGGAGAGCAGTGCGATAAGAGAGAAAGAGCAGCTCGTCATCGTCTCTATACAACCCCCCCAACCCGGTGGTGCAGGGAGGTGGAGGAGGAGGGGGGTGGAGGGGGTTCGCGAGCTCCATGCTGTGACTATGATCCAGGCCATGCAGGGCTGCAGCCGAATCCAGCACGCAAGCTCGTGCTCCGACATGGCACACACACACGGCAGCGGCACCCACTACCGGATTACACACACGCTAAGGGGCGGGGCAAAAACACACTCATGACAGACATGTGGCCAGCGCTAGGCCACGCCCCTGCCGGCCCTCCCCCCTCTACGAGAGACACGCCCACTCACTCACACGCACACAGGCGTGCTTGAGCAGCGGCCCCATCACGCCAGCCTAAGGCCTGCTGAGCATCACTGCCATGGAGACAACAGGCACGGGAAATGCTGCCTGGTGCTGGGGCTTTGCTTTAGGAATTCTTCTGCCGCTCAACACTGAAGCACACACCCACTCAGACACTGCTCAGGCCTCCTTGGGACAACAACTGAGAGGAACATTTTTGGCCAATTACTGTCTGTAGTTGTTGGAGTTTGTATATATGGATGGTTCTTTCATAATGGAACCCAGCAGTGGACCAATTATGATATAAAGCGCCTTGCAAAACAAAATGGTGTGTATCTAAGAAACAACAATAAGAACAAATAAAATATCTCAGGAGTAGATCCACCTGGCCTTGGTGTACAAACATCACATTGTCAGCACATGAACCAATACATGCAGTCTAAGTGAGTCTTTATGCAGAACTCAACCAAGGGTGGGTATTTCTTCTCTTGACAGTCTCAGCTGAAGCTGTTGTTGACTACCATCTAGTGTCCTTATGCTGAAATAGCAGGACTGAAATGTCTGATGTGTTTTCTTGAAAAATATCCTGACACCAAAAAAACAAAACAAACAAAAAACCAACAACAGAGAGCTGGTCTTTTTTTCAATATTTATTGCTGATAACTCAATGGGTTTAAGATAAATTTGCTTAAAATGCAAATTTCTCTCTAGAAATATATTCGAACTTTCCAGTAAATATCAACGTTTAGATAAGAAACAGTAAACACAAACCCAGGGTAACAATTTACCTCATTTGTACGGCACAGCATCTCTCCAAAGAAATATAACAAACACCTCTGGCAGCTGCACAAGTGCAGGGCGGGTCTCTCCCCCTCTGTCCCACCCCGAGATCAGCGAAAGAGGGCTGTGCGTTTTTTTGTCTTTTAAAGATTTTGTACATAAAGAAAGTCAAAATCATGATCCCTTCATCAAAACCAATATAAAATATTTTTTTTAAATTATCTGTTTGCATATATTATAAAAAAGTAAGGGGATTTTTTTTCCTTAAGTCTGCTTTGGCAGTTTAAGCAAGATTTCCAGAGAACAAAACATAGCTGTTAAAAAAAGGTTGAAGGTTTGTCAGTACAAACGTGTTTACACTGCTTGGTTTAAGTGGCAATTGAACAGATATCCCACATCATGTACGCTTGACAAACACAACACATCCTGGCCAAAGAGCATGCAGGTAAACATATGTGCTTCACAATGACTTCATTTCCAAATAAAGTATCCATTCCAATAAAGTTCCACCTCAATAATCAATTTCTAAAAAAATTTTTTTTTTTTTTTTTTTTTTTTTTTTTTTACCCTGGACGTCACAATCCAGTTGGTAGAAATGGAAGTGTGTTACATGAAAATAAACGCTAACAAGTCATAAAAATAAACATAAAAAAATACTTGGGACACTAAGTACTCTCTTCTTTTAAAACCTACCAGTGCTGTGTGTGCAAGCACCAGAGCACAGAGGCTCACTAGAGCGCTCTCTGGTGGTCAAACCACCAAATAACAGCACGTCTCTCCCAAGCCCTCCCAAGTCAAACGGCACAGTGGACAGATCAGTACAGATTACTCTCAGTGCACTTAAGGACCTGACATGAACATCAAGTTACGCTGAGCATCATAACATAGTGCTTTACAATTTTCAAACAAAACAAATTATGTAAAAATGAAGAACAAACAAAAAAATGAAACAAGCAAAAAACAGCAGTACAACACTATGTCTGAATCATGATTATGAACTTGAAACAATTCACATTACATGAAATGACACCGATCAAGCCAACAGAAACAGCGTTTACATTCAGAGCTCTTCAAGGGAACATAAATACAGACTTGCAATGTATTTACCACAGAAATCAAACGACTGCATGGAATCTTCATGCATCATGAAATCAGAAGCAACTCGTATCAACAACTCAAAACTTTTCCAAATATAAGTCTCAAGTTTAAGGATCACGTTTCATAAGACTGTAATTACATCTTTAAATTACCCTTTTAAAGTTTTGATAAAAGAACAAAAATAATGACAATGGCTCACAGCCATTTACAAATAGATGTTTACAAAATAAATGAAAGGTCTTGCAATGTAGTGGACCGTATGAAAAACAAATGTAACCACATATTTCTATCGGATACAATGAAATGAACTCCATTTATGAATGGGACACTTGTCCTTTCTTTTAAATGTTATTGTTGCCATGTAAAAGGTAGTATGCTGCTGCATTTGCGAGGCACATCTTTTAACCTGCCCTTTTTTTCAATATCAGAGAGACATTCTTAAGCTATTCCATGAACCAAAGATCACCTTTGAAATAAGCGCCTCTGCCACCTGGTCCCAGGTGCAGTACGTGTTTACTGCAGTGGAAACGCCAACGAAGCCTCAAGGGAGCCCCAGAAAGAAACAAACGTTTACTCCGTGGTCCCCTTGCTGTCTGTCAGTCAGCTTTGTCTAGTGCTTCAGAGGAGTGGGGGGCAACGTACTTAAGCCGGAATCCACCTGTAACACACACCCACATGCACACATACAGACACACACACACACACACACACACAGACGCAAATACCAGCACTCCCCAACACAAATACATACACATGCATGCACACAGACAGACACAGACACACACACACAGACCGCCAGACAGACACAGACACAGACACACACACAGGAGGCAGCGTCAGTACGGCGTCAGTGCTGAGAGAGACACACACAGAGATTAGAGATTGACATGAGAGAGCAGCATCACCATCATCATCATCATCATCATCTCATCTCCTGGCCCTGCCGTTAAGGCTGGCAGCGCTGGCGGCCACCGCAGCCGCCGCCGCCGCCGCCGCCGCTGCTGCCGCCGCCACCGTCACCCCGCCACCGTTACCTGCTTGGCCGCCGTCCGCCGCGGGCTGCTTGCACTCGTGCGCGTAGTGGCCGCCCAGGCCGCAGTTGTAGCAGGACATGTTGTTGCCCTTCTTCATCCCTCCTCCTCCTCCTCCTCCTCCTGGGCCGGCGTGCATGGCCACGGACGGGAAGACGGGCGCGTAGAAGCGGCTGAAGGCGGCCATCTGCGGCAGGCCGTAGCCCGGTTGCTGGCTGGCGGCCACGGCGGCGGCGGCCAGCAGGTGCTCCGAGTGGGCGTGCAGGAGCGGGCCGGCGGAGAAGGCGGCGGCGGGCGCGTGCGGGCCGTGGGAGTGGGCGTGGTGCGGGGGGGCGGCGGGACCGTGCGGGTAGAAGGAGAGCTGCTGGCCGGCGGGCGCGCTGGCGCTCTGGTGGGCCGGGGCGCCCGGCGGGTAGCTGGCGCCGCACAGGTGCGAGGGCAGGTGCAGGAAGGGCAGCGGCGGCGGCGGCGCCGTGCTGAACATCTGGCGCGGCGCCAGCTGCTGCGGGGGCAGGAAGAAGCTGGTCGTCGCCTGGTGACCGCCGCTTCCGCCGCTGACCACTCCGCCGCCCCCGCCCACGCCGCAGCTGCCCCGGCACCCGCAGGCGTTGCAGCCCAGCTGGAGGCCGGCCGGAGGCATCTGCATGGGGGCGCCCGCCGCGGTCATGCCCAGGGGGTTGGCGGAGAGGCTGGCGCTGCTGGAGCTGCAGAGGAGGTGGGTGGCGCTGGGGCTGGTGCTGTCGCTGTGCGCCGTGCTGGGGGGCAGCGCCGGGCTGGGCGAGGGCCCCGTGCTGGGCGTGTGCGTGGGCACGGAGGGGTGCTGTACCCGCAGCGGGAGGGAGGACGGGTGGGGGGGCAGGGGAGGGGTGCAGGCGGGGGGCGCGGTGTCGCTGAGGTGCGGGGTGGAGACGGGCAGGGCGCTGACCGCGGCCACGGGAGGGTGCTGGCGAGACTGGGCACCGGAGCTCCGCGCATCAGCAGGACTGGCCAGGGGGGGCTCCAGGGGGGCGCTGGGTTTGGGGTAGAGGGGGCACTCCGCAGGGAGCCCCCCCACAGGAGACGGAGACTGGGGGCCCTCGGCGCTCTTGGCCTGCTGGGAGGGCTCCTTCTCCAGGGCAGCGGGCAGCATGGGGTTGACCAGGGCCACGGCCTTCCCGCTGCCGCCTTTAGCAGGACGCGCTCTCAGGGTCCCCGTGTCCGACTGGCTCCCGGTGTCTGGGGACAGCACACAAACACAACAGGCTCCTCATTAGGACAGGACACAACTTGCCCTCTGCTCAACTCAGGGAGGCCCAGAGGTGGATTCCACTAGACCAGGGTTGGTTCAGAGTTCAGAGTTGGTCAGAAATGTATTGGCTAGCAGTAGTCCCTTGAGGAGTTCAAATAGTACAATCATCTAGAAACATCATTTGTTGTGATTATGCTTACTCTAGGGCTGTAACAATATGCATATAGAAACTGAAATCACAACACTCATATATCCACCAACCTGTGTTGCGGTGTGAGGAGGCAGAATTGTGATGCACCCCTTCTAGTGTTTTACCAGTACGTTGTCCAAAATTAAATGAATAAATCATAATTTCATAGCTCTTGTAGCTTTCATTGTATAGCTACTATGCGTGGGACTTTACCAAACAGTAGCCTATAGAAGTAAACCCCCTCTAACAGTATCTCCTTGCCCAGCTCTCGCTCTCCCTGTCAGGGTGCACCTCAAAATAAAACATTCACAATCGTGAAAGCAATGATGCATAGAAGACAGCTAGCTAAATTACTATTCAATCCGGTTAGCATCATTAGCATGCTGCACACATACAGTATGTTTAAAACTCTTGCATTCAAGTTGACTGATCATCTCAATACCAATGTTTTTCAAGACTCAAAAGGGCCTGTCCCAAAGAGAAAAAACACACATGGGGAAACTGAACAGTCCAACCAGTCGACGATGATAAGCTAGCCAACTATGCTACTTTGTTTACAATATGTCCAGGCTTCAACCAGACAGCTTAATTAAAGAGGTGGATTTGTAACAGAATAGTGCTCATGAATATCAGAAAATCAGGATATGATAGAATACAGATATACAATAGCATATTATAATCATCTGGTGTTCCAAGGTAGGCTATTAAAATGTTATTTCTCTATACCTCTATCATCATCGTAGTCATCTTCATCTTCGTCATCCTCATCCTCGCTCTGTAAACTGGCATGCTGAAGGTGCTGAGGGCTGGAGGTGGTGGAGTAGGAACTCTCAGAGGAAGTTTCTCCGTATGCATCAGGGCCTATTTGACAGACGCACACCAAAACAAGATTTCCCAAAGGTGAAAATGGAAATGGATGATGTCTTCCATTGCTGCCGTGTCCCATGCTGACTACAAGCACACCAGTCTTAAACTGACTTGCACTCAAAGTCATGGTACGGTCACTTGTGCTCATTGTAAGCATTGTGGATTGTGCAATTCTGCCTTGTCCAACATGGTGAAATACTTTCATAGAATGAATAATACTGAAATTGACAGGATTTACAAAACAGTCATTGATTTTGAGGACAGGAACGGAACAGGGGTATAGTTCCAGCATAACCACCTCCCTACACGCATCACAGACAGATGGATGATCTGCAGTATGTGGGCTAGCTTTACAGTGACCTACATCCCATCACACATCCCTGCGCATAGCCTACCATGCACTGCCTATACTGCTGTGTGAGAATGGGAAAACAAGCTTGCCCATGTCCCTGCACCAAGACCAACAAAAGTGTGTACTGTATGTGTGTGCAGTTAGGGTGTGGGGGGTATATGTTGTCTTGTGTGTGTGAGAGAAGAGTAGAGTACTCATTAGAGTGGGTGCGGTGTGACTGGTGTGAGTCTGTAGTGTAGCATACAGAGAGAGCCTATAGCCCAGCCCAGCTCACCCCTAGTCTGCCTTATCTTCTGAGCAGCAGAGGGCCTCCGGATCCCGTTGGGCACAAAGCTCTCGTCCGCCTCCCCTCGCCTCGCCCTCTCCCTGAAACACAGAGAGAGAGAGAGAGAGAGAGAGAGAGAGAGAGAGAGAGAGAGAGAGAGAGAGAGAGAGAGAGAGAGAGAGAGAGAGAGAGAGAGAGAGAGAGAGAGAGAGAGAGAGAGAGAGAGAGAGAGAGAGAGGGGGAGAGGGGGGGGGATGAGATCTTCAATGTGTTTTTTATTGCAAAGCAGAGATTTGTCCTCTTCTCTCTTAGGGCTACAGTAATATGAGAGTGAGAACAAAGCAAACAGACAGAGAGAGGGAGCAGGACTGATATAGAAAAGGACAGAGGGACAAAGGAAGCTAGGACAGAGGGACAAAGGAAGCTAGGACATTTTCTTCCAACAGAACTTGGGCGTCTGTTCTGCAGCTGGGTACAGAAGAAGCAGATTTAAGAGACGAGGCTGTCACAAACACCACTGTGAATGAAATGAGCACACAGAAGACGCCAGAACAACAACCCACTCAGGCCAACGCCAGGCAGTGGGTGGCGATGGCCTAAAAACAGACCTTCCTCTTTCACCCCACTCTCTTCCAAGTCCTCATTTTACCCATTTCAAAGCAGATGCTGCAGATGCCTCCGCCAACACACGCTGCTTTTGAACTGTCAGGTTGTGAAGAGCAGCACAGACACAATGTTTCCCTCTGTTGGGACCACATCTCGTCATCCCAGACAGCTAAAACGAGCACGACATCCCAGGCTTAGGCCTTGGACCACTGTGTCAAATAATAGCACTGGCATAACAAACATCTCATAAGATACAATGGAAGAGGCTATTTTGAGTGCTGTTTTAAAACGCTCTAGGGTAAATCAGGGAAAGAAATGTAAACGGTGGTAAGGATCTGAGTGGTTTGTGGTTGCTACGAGAGCAACTATGCTACCAGCCAATATACAAGCCTGATCAGAAAGGCAACAGGCTCAACAGATCAGTGAAGCAATAAATGACGTGCAACTCTTGCCATGTACTAAAGCTACCACATGAAAGATGCCATTTGTGAACAGGCTCTAAACTGTCAGTCTAAGTCTGTTGTGCTCATTTTCTGGTGGTCTGACATTCAGCAACCCCATGACCCAGCCTTGAGTCACATCGACGGTCACCCAAGCACGTTAGGGACCATGTTCTTTGGTGACACATGAGGCCAGAGCATGACCTTTGAAACCTCACAGCCGCTACAGTTTCCTGGCCGAGGGGACATTGGTGTATTCGGGTTCATTTCCTCAACCCAAACGAAAGACCAAAGATTCATTTGTAAAGAGAAGCTGTTCTTAGCATACTATTTCTACTACTTTTAGTCCAAAATGCAAACGAAATGCTGTTAACTATGTGTGTGTCTCCTCTCTTAACCTCAACACACACACACGTCTGAAGGAACTGTACCCTGTTTGTGTCTCTCTGTGTGTATGTACTTACGGACGTAATTCAGCGCCATGTTTTGGTCTTTTCTGTAGCTATCCTGAAATGTCAGCACTGGCTCTGGGCCAAACTTGACACAAAGCCATTTTTGGCCATCACGGTGTGAAGACTCAGGGGACAGACATCCCCCTGACCACAGGACACAGAGGGCTTTCACCTTGAGCTGCCCGCAGTGTTAAAGCCACCTAGATTCACTTGTGTTGGGGAACTGAGGCTGGACAGCACAGGTGGCTACGTGACGCCACTGAATCGATTTGGACATCAGTATCTGTGACATCCAATTAGCATGACATACCAAGACTAGGACACCGGAGACATTTTTCATTTGCCATTTTATGCTTGTCTCTTTCTCTGTAAATCACATGCTGTGCATGAACTCGGCGTGTCGTCCACTTCCTAAAATGTTAATCTAAGCATATGGGCGTGTTTAGAACATGGCTGACAGACAGACTAACCTTTCACTTTGCCAAACAGGGTGCTCTGCTGATATTTCATTGGTAAATATCAAATTCTATCAGTCATTGAGGCCATAACAACACAGGATGTATTGTTTTGTTCAGCTGTTTTGTCCCTCAAACTACCTGGTTGCTGTGTCCCACACATAGATTTTTAAACTTTTGTTTATGAAATGTTTATACCTTATAAACTTTTCGATGGCTTACATTATATTCCTACATTATACAAATATCTTGTGCATCATACTCTCCTTTGGAGGAGAAATATACATCCCTTGGAACACATTTGTTGTCTGAGAGCCAGTCTGACCTTGAAACTCAATCCTAAAGGTACTGTAAATACCCTAGACCTCTGTGTGGAAGTGAAGGGCCATGAACCAAGGGGTTCTGCACGTTTGTTTTGTGTTTGTTTATCAGTAAACCTCAGTTTAACTCTAGAGATGTGGTGGTGGTGGGTAACTGAACCTAACGTAGTCCTACTGTACACAATAAGACAGCCAGCAGCAGTGTTTCTGGGTTTCACATTGACATGCTTTATGGGGGTCAGCTCATTTCCCTGCGTCGGGCTGAGGGGCAGAGCTCCATTTCCTGCGGCCGTTTCTGTCCCTGCTAGTTTCTGCGTACCTGTCAGCACCTGAGGCTCTCGCTTTGGGCTTCTTCCCAGTCATAGAACTCCACTTCTCACCAGCACAGCACTGCACAGAGAGAAGGAGAGAGGGAGCGATTGAGTGAGTGAGAGAGAGAGAGAGAGAGAGAGAGAGAGAGAGAGAGAGAGAGAGATGAATGAGGGCACAATACAGAATACCAGAGAATACACAAATATGTCTATATGGACACATGCCAATATTTACACCAACATATGCACCACATGATTGTACATGCATGTGCTACAGAAATATGCTCTGCTCTTGTACAAGAGTGTGGCTCCACTTGGTCTAGTGGTCTCTGGGGTAGACAGTGACTGCCCCCTGTCCTGCCCAGCTCCATCCTGCCCTGCCCAGCCCAGCCTCACCTGCTCTGAGTGGCCCTGCGTGCGGGACGGGCTCTGGCGCCCCCACTCCACCTCTCCGTTGTGCTCAGCGCGACCCCTCCTCCTGCTGTCCCGCTGGTGACTCCGGCAGCACTGCCCCCTACAGGTGAGGAGAGGAGAGAGCACACAGTGGAACAGGACGTTAAAACAGAACTTAGACTCTCTTCTTGGCCACACACTGTAAGCTTTTGAAATATGCTATACGTTAAAGTTAAAGTCTCAATGATCATTTGCATTTAATTTATGCATCAGCTTACCAGCAAACTACTGTCACACTTCTGTCATGATTGTACAACTACATGTTTTACCATGTAGATTGTAGATCATGTTAGTGAAGGAGGTACAGTATGCCTTACGTTTACGCCAAATCAAATCATATACAGGATTTTGGATGGATGTCCTGATAGCAGTAAGATATAGATAATCTTTGCTGCATGGTATTACTAACATTAATAGGACCATTTTTATAGCAGACATGCTTCTGTTGAGTCCTCTGCTGTCACTAAGGACCACGTCATTACCTTCAATACTATAGATGCTATGTGATTAGTAAAAGACCAGATACAAAGGTGCTATATTTGGTCAGTTCTACTGAGCGCCCACTGGTCTCTTCCTCCTACCCTGTCCTGTGAGGCGTGGTGCGCTAGTGAGAGGAGGGCCTTACCCGCGGCCAGCACCTTTGCTGCTCCGCTTCATCCAAGCGCCGGCGCCACCATATGGCTCCAGATCCAGATCTGAGAACGCTGAGACACACCGCCAGGAAATGCCAAGGCAGGAAGAGAGGGAGGGAGAGAGAAAACAAGGAGGAGGGGGGGAGGGAAGGGAAGGGGGGAGTGGGAAGGTCAATCGGAGGAATGCACAACTACACAACTCTATGCAGTCGCTGTCATTTACTGCACTCGCTGTCATTGTCAAACATCTTAGATCTATCAAAGTCATTCTTTAGTCTTACTTCATATTCATTATGCAGGCTCTAGTATACCGTTGTAACTCTCCTCACTTGAATAACGTGATAGTAATTCTTATTCTTTGGTACTAATCCATTACCAAATCCCAGCAAGCATGTAACAATACGCAGCCCACTAATAAAGTATACTTCACTTGCACTGTACTACTGAGTACTAAGGGATGTGTAGTCTGAAGTGGGTCTGAGGGTTCTTTGTGAGCGTGAGTGCTGACTCGTCCTCCACACGGATCCAGGAACACCTGCAGGCTCCCTCCCCTCAGAACCAGACACAAGGACGGGCCACGCGACAGCTGTCTGACACCATCACTACACTACACACCCTCACCTACCCCCCGAGCACACACACATTCACACACATGTTCACAAACACCCCACACAAAGAAAAAAGACACTCTGGAGCTAACACACACACACACACACACACACACACACACACACACACACACACACACACACACACACACACACACACACACACACACACACACACACACACACACACACACACACACACACACACACACACACACACACACACACACACACACGTTCATAAACACCTCACACAAAGAAATAGACTAACTAACTAACACACACACGCACACATACACACTGTGGAGCACACTAACAAACAAACACACACACACACACACACACACACAAAGAGATACACTGTGGAGCTCACTAACATACACACACACACACACACCCCTACCTTCCTCCAGACTGGAGGTCTCAGAGCAGTCATTGCAGTGCCTGGCTGACTGGCATGGCTTGCCTGCTGGCGAGGTGTTACCTGCGGAGGGTGGCAGATGGTGGGACATTAAGGTTGTGCCAGAACGAACACACACACACACACACACACACACACACACACACACACACACACACACACACACACACACACACACACACACACACACACACACACACACACACACACACACACACACACACACACACACACACACACACACACACACACACACACACACACACACACACACACACACACACACACACACACACACACACACACACACACACACACACACACACACACACACACACACACACACACACACACACACACACAGGAATGCAGGACACAGTACCCAATGCAGACCATAATCAGTACCCAAATATTGCTATAATCAGCACCCCAATACTGATCTATCAGCACCCCAACATTAAGTGTTACCTAAACAGAGCATGCTGCTACATAGCAAGGTCTCTTTACAAACTGCCTACAATACAATGTATTAATCATCTAATAAACTGATAGAGAAATCACCACCAGTACACCAACCTAGACATATGTTGTTAATACAGGGTCTACACGTGCAACCCTTTAGTAAGTAAAGGCCTTCAACGTTAGTATAATACTGAATATTGAATTAGAGGGCATTACGTAATCACGGTCAAGTGTATTCGCTTGTGCAAGGACTACATGGCTAGATCTGGGCATCAGTACAACAATATGGGAATATAGAACTTCAGGCAATGTCACATCTCAAATGTCCATTCAAAATCACTTGTACTCCCTCACAAAGTCAATAATGAAAGGTGAAATCGAATTGACTTGACAAATTCTTCAAATAAAAAATGTATTTCCTGGAAACCAATTGCTCTGGCTAGGCTTATAGTGGACAGCCTTTGTGTGTGCGTGTGTGTGTGTGTGTGTGTGTGTGTGTGTGTGTGTGTGTGTCTGGATTGATTGTAGCTGACACTCACAGTGGTTGCTGAACTGAAGAGACGAGTCGGAGAGGAAGAACGAACAGACGGCCCACATCTGACGGAAGTCCAGGGGCAGGGAGAGAAAACTCTCTCTGAGGGGGGGGGGGCAATAAAGAGGTAGAGATACAGAAAAAGATAAATGGGAAATAAGTTCAAAGAAAAAGTAAAAGGCATCAGAGAGAGAGAGAGAGAGAGAGAAGAGGGAAAGCAGAGAGAGAAAAAGAGAGAGCAAAAGAGGGAGAGAGGGATAGGGAAAGATAGAAGGGGAATGAGTTCATAAAAAGAACAGGCAGAGGAGAGAGAGAGAGAGTGAGAGAGAGAGTGAGTTAGGAGAGAGGGGGGGAGAAGAGGGAGAAGATTAAGATGTTAGCAGCAGAATATCAGGCCACTCAGCGGCTCGGTGACAGTGGGGAGTCACATAGAGGCTGCTTTGTGTTTGAGTTTCTGGGGAGGGCCTGGCAGGAGGAGGAGGCCACATTACAAACCCCCGACACAGGAAGCACAATCCCCTCTGGTCCCGACAGCAGCGGGCCTGACCTAAATATCATGGCTCGCAGTTGGCCTTTAAAAGGAAACTTTCCATTCCGCACATCCTAAATAGATTTGTGGCCATTAGCGACAGGGCTAGCTGAATCAGGCAGGCCTGTGCTCACTTAAATGAGCCTCCTATGGCACAGAGGACACTGCTGATAAGCAGGAAGCATGGCTAATGGCTGCAGCAGCGTCCACTGAGGCCGCATGTCAGCGTGACCGCTACTGGACCAGAACACGGCCAAGAGGCCTGGAAAGGGCAGCAGAGGGCAGCGGAGGGGAGAGGGAGGGCAGCCTGCTCCTGAGGGCACAGGTTACATCAGGAGACGGAGCACCACGGGGAAGCACAGGAGATGGACAGACACCCAGACAGAGACAGAGACAACAAGCAGAGAGAAAGACAGACAGATCATGAAACGAGAAAGAGAAAAGAAATCAAGACTGGGACAGAAGACAGACAGTGACACCACAGGTAAAGAAAAAGACTGAGAGAGAGATGGACTGAAAGAAAAATAATTAAGGTAAGGATAGAAAAGATGGATGGAGATGGGTGACAGAATTAGACTAAAGGAGAAAAGGAGGAGAGGTAACAGCAGTTATGAAAACAGAGAGAGAGAGAATAAGAAGTGTTTGAGGTGTCCCCACTCACTTGAGTATCCTCTCCAGATCCCTGGGCTCGTGTTGGTCCCTCTGGCTCAGTAGCCTCAGAAGCCCCTTCTCACAGGTCTCAGAGCAGTGCCCTTTAGGCAGCTAAGAGAGGGAGAAAGAGAGGGAGGGAGGGGGAAAGAAAGAGAGGGAGAAGAAGAAGAAGGAGAGAGACCCGCCACTAGTTATTCTCTTAAAAAAAAATAGCAGTGACACAGCAGCAAGACAGCAAGAGGTCAAACTCTGGCTGATTATAAAATCACAGTTATGGCTCTCACAGACTCACAAAGGTATTCCTTTAGTCATTTATTGCCCTTAGTTCACCGAGTAATGCATCAAAATAACATTCCAATATGAAATTTTTTCCCCTCCGGCTGCAAGTAATGCATTCTTGAAGTGTGGAGGAAATAAATACACAAAAAAATTGCACCAACGGTGTTGCCAGATGGCGGGATTGTGACCTGGTTTTAAATAAGCTTTTTTCCGCCCCTAATGCACAACAGCCATATCTGTGAGATAATCTATCAGGAAGAGAGAGTTAGAGAGAGAGAGAGAGAGAGAGAGAGAGAGAGACTCCATTTCTTGCCATTCTTTGCGATTTCTTGCGGTGTGTGTGTGTGTGTGTGTGTGCGTGTGTCTACCTTTAAAAGGAAATTCTCCAGCTCCAGGTGGGATTTGGTCACAGTGCTGGATGACTGGTCTGACCAGAGCACCTAAAGTGTGGGAGAGAAGAGAGAGAAGAGGGGCTGGGATCAACCATCACAAGACACCTTGAAACACCGTACACCCCCTGCCACCACTCCTCCTCCTCCTCCTCCTCCTCCTCCTCCTCCTCCTCCTCCTCCTCCTCCTCCTCCTCCTCCTCCTCCTCCTCCTCCTCCTCCTCCTCCTCCTCCTCCTCCTCCTCCTCCTCCTCCTCCTCCTCCTCCTCCTCCTCCTCCTCCTCCTCCTCCTCCTCCTCCTCAGGCTGCTTCACTTCAGTAGATCTTATGGGAGAGGATTTGTGGCCCGGGAGTCACCCTAGGGAGAACTGCACCTTGTTTCTCCTTCGAACTTTCCAGAGCATTTTCTTCTTAGCATTTTCCACATGCCATAAAAACCCTCAAAATTCCACCTTTCAGTCACAGACTATGACCTAATGCGGTTTTAAAGAGTGCAAATGATTTAGTTCTCTGGTGATGCCCTAAGACTGGTCTCAGGCTGGTTAGCTGTGATTGGTTCAAGTCTCTCAGAGCACACGCCCACTCGTCCGCTGACGTCACACACACGATGCATGCCCAGAATGTTTCAGCAACGAGGCCGCGGCCAAACTAGGTCATTACAATATTTGTCCAGAACATTTCTGCATTCCAAAGGCCCAAACACACATCGGAAACAATGTTCTTTGACATGTAATCGCAACAGCATGAGCCTTACAAGCAAGACATAATACCCAATGTCTTCATAGGGGAGGAAAAAGACCTCAAGGGCTATATTTTTACAGACTATCCCATTTTTTTTAATCTGCTTTCTTAGGCCCCAAGTCCAACAGTGTCCAAGTCTTCAGTGTAATAATTCCTAAATTGTAATGTGAACATAAGGGGAGGAATTCTTAGAGGATGTCGTCATTACTCCCCATGGATTTTGATGACACTATAACTCCGACCACAACCCCAGTAGATATGGCTTACTACAGGAAATCAGGAGCAGTGGAACTGAGCTGTAAGGAGAAACACCAGCTGGGACAGTTATGTTCTTTAACTTTCTGAAAGAATATAAAGATGTGTATGACAGTTTATGACAAGCCAACTTCTTAGCTGACGATTATAGGACAGTATTTTACAAAGCATACAACACAAGACAATATAAATAATACAAAAAAAATCTAACGACAGTGCTGAACCTTCATCATCTTTGTGCTACAACTTGAACAAAACCCTAGGAAAATAACACCTTCTATGATGGTTCGTGAGAAAACCCCTGTCACTGAGTCGATTATTTTCTGTATTTATCCATTAGTGGTTTGATAGATAAAATGTTTGACAATTAAAAAATCTAATCTCTAAATTTTGCATCTACCTAATTTTGGTCAATCAGTACCATTCAAGGGGAATAAGTCTCATAGTGATTTTTGACAAGGTACTGTATATCATCAGGTTGTTCATATAGCTTGTGAACTATAGAAAGTAAATACAAGTTATGAAATATACAACATGGATTTTCAGGCAATGTATGAAGACATTAAAAAAAAAATACAGCATTTCAGGAATTTCAGGAATAACATTTCGCTCACAATGCTCAAACAAAAAAATGTTGAACCTGATTTTATCCAATGTTAGGATTCCTATACTTAAAATGCATACACATTATTGCACATGTCATTAGACAATGGTTCATTTACATTATGTAATATTTCAGAAAATATCAAGTACAACAAAAATGTTGACATAATGTAAATAATCAGCTATGGAAGTTTTGTGGTGATATCTACAGTATAGTAAGATTTTTAGCCTATTCACCTGTAATATATCCCCTCATAAGCGTACAATAAACGGAGTGATAACACACCAAAAACTACCAGCAATGCACATCACATATTTCCTAATTCTAGGGTGGTATACCTTGCAAAAAATCACTATGAGACTTACTCCCCTCAGAAGGTATCGATCAACCCCTCTGACTAAAACAAAAAAGACAAAGCGATTGACCAATTATAAAAAATTATTGTTGATTGATCAATTAATTGTGCAACTTTCACCATATCGAAACAAAGCCCCTGGAGCTGCAGCATCAGCAGAGGCAGCTAGTGCTACCAGCGGTGAGTGTGATTCACATCAGGCAGTGCGAGCGCCAGCAGGCTCTCCCTCTGCAACCAAATGCCCCGTGGCATCTAAATATTTACCTAGTGTCTGGGACTGAGCCGGGAGAAGAGTTGTAGCTCATCCACTGAGTCAAAATATTGTTTCAGGAAATAGGGTGGAGTACAGTGGTGCCTGTGAGAGAGCAGTGACACTGAAACATGCCAGCTAGGATTCACTGCATGCTGATGCAGGCTAACCTAGCGCCGCTGCTTCACCTGGGGGGAATCTGTGCCAAACCCGAGTGCGTCCAAGTTACAAGTTCAGGGATACAAAAGGCTTCAAACTATATCTCTTGCGATGATGATACCACAAGCCACATCAGCCAACAGTCTAGTCACACACACACAACCCTTCCTGACCATCACCAAATGCTAATCTATTCCATAAGTAGGTTAAAAACAGCTATAATTCACAAATTAGGCTATTGTAACATTTCAGTAAAAATGTAAACACAGATCAATCAACCTGCTGCTAATCTATATCGCATTACATCTCATCTTCTCCTATACCAATAAGCTGACTGAGCTCGTCAGTGGCAATCTTAATTAATGTTAGCTGAACACACACAATTTCCCTGATGTCAATCACAAGCATTTGGAGCAGACAGAAACTGAAGCCTTTCTGTGCAAAGAGACCACAGAGTCAATCATTTCCAGCAGCTTTTAAAAAAAAAAGACAAACTGTATTAAGTTTGCTAGTCATAATCATTCAGGATGAATTAAGTCTTTTCTCTTGTTCCAGCTGTGACCTGGGCAAATCAATATCGGAGAGTGGGGCCTTTCATCTCCGTGCGCAAACATAACACGCTCTGTCTGCTAGCATCAGTTGTCAGCTCCACTGACAATTTCTAGCCTGAGAATAATAGGCAGCGTGGCTTGTGCTGTGTGACTACGGAGCGGCTTCTCTCTGATGTGGAGACCATGACTCATGTAGGGTGGGGGGGGGGGGGGGGGAGAAAATGAGAGCCTGCGGTGAGCCACAAGTAAAGATGCTGAGCTCTCATCTTCTCAAGCCTCCGTGCCGGACCAGGAGGTAGAGAGGGAGAGTGAGACCCTTAGAGTCGGCGTCTGATGGCACACAGACACACCAGACAGACAGACGGATATCTAGGCAATGGCTGTTTCATTTGCAGTCACCCCAAAATCTCTGATGAGCGGACCCGCTCATAAAGCAGTGGGAATTTCCTCTAAAAGGACCTCTGGCTGACGGCCACGGAGACTGTCGATAAGAGGATCCTTTCCTTAATTACTCCCATTTTCTTTCCCCCCTCCACCCCTCCCCAGACAGACCAACCGGGGGGTGCTGAAATGTTTAGCTGTTGCTCTAAACTGCCTCTCTCAACACCAGCGCTGGCTTCCAGCAACGGATAAACATTTTGGGACTTAATACAGGTCGGCGGCCTGCCTAGCGAGATTCCATCTGCCTCTAGGGACGGCTCAGCCTCCCTCCAGTGGCCCAGAATACCTGGTGCCTCAGCGTTAACATGGCATCCAGCTCCACCAACACAGCGCACAGAGCGGCGTCAGCTGCACAACACGCTGAACGTGGGAAAAGGAAATGGTGCTGCCGTGAGCCAATGGGGCGGCATTCAGGGTTGGCAGCAGTGGGATGTATGGGCATTACTGTGACATATGACGTATGAACACAGCCGAGAGAGAGAGAGAGAGAGAGAGAGAGAGACGCGAGGGAGGGAAAGAGGGAAGGTTCTCTTCCTGTCTTTTGTGAATGCACACAGGGAAGGCGAGGAGGGAGGGAGGGAGGGAGAGAGAGACAGAGATCCTTCTTTTTAAAGGTCTAGCTTATGACTGTCCTGGGGGAGGAAAGAAACTGGCCCCTAATCTCCTTCTCACTTGCCACTAGGTCATTTAAACATCACAAAAGCCATGACACACACACAAACACACACACACACAATCTTGGTGAGAACCTGTGGCATGCACACACACCCACACAAACACACATGAACACCACACGCAAAATCACACTCTTCAGGGTTTGACAGTAATAGCCGAGTCCCAGCCTCTTTAAAAATGCATTTGGCTTCCCCTCACGGCCCCCCGTCACTCATCACCGTGTATCTGTCCCGGGATCAGTGGGCCCGTCTTAGCTCACGCCATGGAGCTCGCCGCTATTATGTGAAATCAGAGCCGTGTTTACACTGACCAAGTACAGACAGTTAACGTGTAATGCATGTCTCCATCAACACCGAGCGCTTTATTTATTTATTTTCTTTTTCCACACATGAATACCACTGGCAGGCATTTTCACGCCGAGACACACACACACACACACACAAGCGGCCTTCTTTCTTCCTCGCTGATTCCCATTTGTAACTGTAGAGCGGAAGCCTCATGAGCCGTGCAGAACCAAGCTGGGCTCGATCATGGCGCACGGCTGTGGATTTCAGTCAGGCACATATGATGGCAGCTTTCACAGGACCCTTAGGTTAGAGCTGCTGAGCAGACAGTTAAAGCATGTGAGTGTGAGTGTGAGTGTGTGAGTGTGTGAGTGTGATGTCAGACTGCGCTTGGCACACACTAACGTGACACACATCCAGATGTGGCGGTGGTGCTACTGCTGCTGCTGCCCACCGGATGATAATGAGGATGGATGCTCTGGCAACAGCCACCCAGGAAACAGATGGCACAAGCTACCGTACCACTCTGTTCATCCGCCACGCTAACAGCTGTGTGCAAATGTGTGTGTGTGTGTGTGTGTGTGTGTGTGTGTGTGTGTCTTCATGTGTATGTGTCAGTATGTGCTTTGTGTGTGTGTGGGTGTGTTTATATCTGCCTGATTGATTGTCAAATCAGCTTACTACACCTTTCTCACCAATCATGGCCTGCGGGCAGACAGGATGCTAACCCAGGCTGGATTAAACTCATTTGTGCAGGGGATAAAGCATGCCTGACAACGCTGAACTTCATTTCCTGATTTCATCCACTCATCCCTGCGATTTACCCGATTCCCCGAGCACTACACTAAATCTCTGCCATCGCATGTATGGGCATCAGGCCAGCAGAGCATGTGCTCGCCCCCGCACCTCATCAAACAAACATGATCTTAGCCAACTCCTTTGCATTTGTGTTGAAGCTAACGGTTAATGATGAAAGAGCTAGCCTAGCTAGTAGACACATTAGATGCCAGGGGAATGGCACTGATTGCATAAGCTATACGGCCTCCCACTGATCACACATTAATTAGGTCATGAAGGAGAGGTTGCTTTCATACTTTGGAAACCAGTCGCGCTAAATGACGGTCACAGGAGGTACAGGGCTCGACATCAAAGGTTCAGGAGCGCTCCACTCTAAGATCTTTGCTAGACATGTCATCTCTAGCAAAGATCAGTCGCTCCTTTGCCATACCTGTTTTCTTGGAATGGTGCTCAAGGGATTAAAACATTTTCTGAATTGAATTGATCATTCAATTGCTCATGTCTGTGTGATAACAGAGCAGTACTGGTATGAATACTGGTACTGAATACGAGTACAGTACAGCACAGGCATAAAGACACATTTTGCCACTAGTGGCACTGGTTCATTGTTGGTAGAGCCAGCAGCCAATTTGGTGGCACCATCTTTTTTTTATCTCAACAGTAACACTGCCAATGGTGTTCTCCTTGTCCTGATGAGACCTAGAACAGTGCTACTGGTCATTGGGGCAGATGGGGAGGAGCTGAGCGATGGCGCAGTAGAGCAGCCCACACCCAGCTCCTGTCATCCCTCCGGCTGACTCAATTTACTCCCTGACTAAGTGAGGATTATTACAAGTGTCAGCTTTTGTCGGCTCATCCATGGTACACCAAGATGTTTCAGCCTACGGTACACGCCCGTCCCTACACTATTCCCCTCATCACTGCCACGATTCTTTTTTTCTTTTTTTTCTGACCAAAAGGATCCATTATTTGAGTTCCGTCATCTAGATAACTTATACTACAGATGAACCTATTGGTCTGAATACAGTTTGTAATGAATAGTATGTAATTGTGCATACTATTCTGCCCTAGCCTTAGTATATAGTACATACTATTCTGCCCTGGCCTTAGCATGGTACATACATACAGTATGGGAGCCCATTAGTCCTACTAGCCCTTCATTTGATCAAGCCTTTTACACAATATTCATTAGTGTGCTCTTTCTGTTTCTGTCATTTTCCCCAATGCTGACCGTAATGGGAAGCCCTTTGCCATCTTCCCAGCACCAGAAACAGACATCCAAGCGCCGGCAGCCTTACTGTGAGGAGAGGGCGGGTGGGTGGGTGGGCACTATCAGTTCAGATCTGTGTCACAGGCGGTCACTTCAGCAAGGACGCGGTCACCGCTTCCCTCTGTCAACGCGGCTTTCCGTCACACTCGGCTTCGCCAGAGACCCTCACCCCTCGCTCCGCTAGCCCCGGGCAGACGACAGGGAGCGCCGGCGAGGCCTTCGCACAAGAGGAGGGAGAGATGGGCCCGGCCACACAAACACTTCACACACGCCCTCAATATGTCCACCACTGCCACCCCCCCCCCCCCCCCCCCCGGCCACTGCAGGGCCAGCGCCGGCAGGACATCTTCCAGGGGAGAGGGAACATGGGAACACAAGGACTTATTCACTCTTGAGTAACTCACTGTCAGACTAGTCTAGACACTGCATGATGGTAGTCATAATAGGCATCTAAACAAAAATCCTCCAGTATATTTCCCCTACCCTAGCACAGGATTTTAGGATTTAACTTTACACAGTGGTGAAGGAGGGGGGGTTGAAACTGTGAATATGTTGGTCCAACTTTTTTTTCCCTTCTTGGCCTTAAAATGTCTGCTTAGGAAAAGTGAGACAGATATTAAGTTCTGTCAACAGCAGCGGTTCTTCCAGCTTTACCGTAAACATGACCTTTCTCAAGACCCCGGCCGCTTCAGAGGAGATCCTCGACAGCGCTACGGGCTACTTTGGTCCTGCTCTGCTCTGAGACATTTGTTGCTCTTCATGTTCACACTTCAATATGGGGCCGAAATATCCAAATCCAAATCACCCCCCCCCACAGCAGATGTGTGGCTAGGTCAGGGGGACGGAGGGAGAAGAGGGTCCATATTTCGTCCAAGTTGCAACATAGTCCGCCTCTGGGCATCCTGCAACCCACCCACCCACGCACACACACACACACACACACACACACCAAGACAAAGTCTCCACACTGTTATGGTAGAGTATAATGGTCTTTTTCCCAGAAGGGATGCAGTTAGAGATCAACAACCCCACTCCGGAACATTTGTCAGGATCCTGTTGAAACCCGGGAAGGGGGTGGGCAGACTGGAAATAAAAGAACAAGGTTCTGTACTTGTCTCTTTATCTCGCCGTCGCTCCTTCAGAACATGAAATGACCCACTGGGACTTCAAATCAAGTTACATGACACAGAGAGCAGAGACTCACAGGCTCAGGGCACGGAGTGTGTGTGTGAGTGTGTGTGTGTGTGTGTGTGTGAGTGTGTGTGTGTGAGTGTGTGTGTGTGATTGTGTGTGTGAGGGTTTCTGTCTCAAGGGTGTATGTGTGTTTCGAAGAGGTCTCTCTCTCTGGGTGTGTGTGTGTGTGTGTGTCAACAGCAGGAGCTCCGTACATTCCCTTCGTGCGCTGGTGCTCCAGCTCTGCGTCAGCCATCTGGCACCAGGCCACAGTCTCATACTCTGACTCTTACTCCAGACCTCCTCCTCTCTCCTGCCTCCACCCCTGGCCCTACACCTCCACCACAGGGGCTGCTACTCTTACTCCAGACCTCCTCCTCTCTCCTGCCTCCACCCCTGGCCCTACACCTCCACCACAGGGGCTCTTACTCCAGACCTCCTCCTCTCTCCTGCCTCCATCCCTGGCCCTACACCTCCACCACAGGGGCTGCTACTCTTACTCCAGACCTCCTCCTCTCTCCTGCCTCCATCCCTGGGCCTACACCTCCACCACAGGGGCTCTTACTCCAGACCTCCTCCTCTCTCCTGCCTCCACCCCTGGCCCTACACCTCCACCACAGGGGCTCTGCTGCAAGGTTCTAGTAAGTTCCAAACTGCCTTTACTGGCAGGTAAGGAATCAGGGCCAATCAGGGCAAGAATGAGGAACTAGGACTCAAGTCATGATACTGACGCTTACAGGTTACAGCCCTTGACACGTCTATGGGATAGGATGGCATAGGATAAGCGATGCTTTACTGATGCCTTAATATACACACATAACGAGCCTAAACCATGTTTGGCACTTGTGAGGAGGCAGGCATACCAGACCATGCAGAGGGTCTTTGATGCAATCATACTCGGTAAAAAGAAGCTGTTTGGTCATTTTCATGCGAAGAACTCTGAACTAAATATGCCTCAAAAACCCTACTTGATACTGTTAGAGAGATGAAATCAAGATTACTGGTGCAGGAGAAAACTGTGGACTTACCTCAAAACTGTACTCCCTTGAACTCGCGGAGATTTCCTTCAAGATGATTTTCTCTATGTGCACGGCTGAAAATGGCAGAAAAAAAAATAAAAGAGCAAAATGAAATGCATTTCCTTTATCCGTTTCATATGTGCATTATTCAGTCCAAGCACGTCCCAAATCTCCAAATCAGAAGGGTCTAAGTTCCAAGGACTAGGCTGCGCACAAGAGGCAAGAGCTGAATATCAAATATTATCCTGTTCATTAACCAGTTTTAAAATAGCCTTCATCTTCAGTAAACTTTGTTCACAGAAGTGTCTGGCATTGTAACTCAGTCATGTCAGTCTATTGTGCATTGCTAGCCTATGTTGTCAAGGTGGTGCAGTTATTTGTAAAGAACTGAAATGACTGTGTCAACATTGGCCCTACAGTACATTCATTTCTGCAGTCAATGAAACACTTGCTGGAGCGCTCACTGAAAGGAACCGTCTCGTCTGTTTGATGCCTCTCTGTGTGATAGAAGCCATACCCTTTCATTCAGATAAACAGCTGCAAACTGAGGAATGGGGTGTTTTTTTTTTCCATTTACCTTTGCCGCTAGCAGTTCTGCTTGGGTGGGATGGCCGCGCTCTGCCTCTCCCAGTGTGTGGACAGAGGTAGTCAGACTTGCGGAACTCATTCGACTGTTAAAAAAAAAAAGAAGAAATAAGAAATTGTTAAGACATTTGCAAGACCCCATACTTTATACCATAAGCCGTCGCAGAATTCTAAACAGAAAAAAGCTACTTTTTGGAAGGAGCTTCACTTATCATAGTAAAAGTGGACAAGATTTTGGCTTTGAAAAAATGCTGTTGCTTTCAGAATAGAGCCTAGCCAACTATAAAATGAGTCAGACAGCACTGCTTAAATGAATGGATGTGTTTGTCTCAGTTGGTCACAAAAGTGCTGCCTTGAAACGAATAAATCCATACATTTATGGGAGAGCCGTCAAATAGATTTCATTTCATACTGGCGCTATATAGTTCCCCCCGCTCATTCAGCACATTAGCCTTCATTTGTATGGCAGTGCAGCAGCTCTTCTTTAACCAGGTTTATTCCAGTGGAGTCAACGTACTGAGAGATAGAGATTTGTATTTTAACTCATGACAGACAAGTCCTGCGTCACAGCTCCCAGTCGATCCCAGCCTCTGGCCCTGCCGCATGCTCTACCCAGACAGAAGCCAACTGAGTAACGGGTGCAGCCCAGTCCGTTTGGGTCAATGCCAGGCCAGGGCCCAGCTCAGTCCAAGGCCAGCGACCAGCTGTTGTCTGGGCTGGAGTACCGTCTCAGACGCAGTCTGACAGCTTCACCAGCGAGGGGTCAGTGACTGATGAGTGCCGAGACCAAACACACACACACACATAGACACACACACGCACAGACGCAGACACACACAGTGGAAGGCTTTCTCATTGGTAGCATCAGCAAAGAGCAGGGCAACAGAGAGATGTTCGGAGGTGATAAAGGTGATCATCTTTAGTTTTGTCCTATGCTCGGATAAACCTCTGCATCATCTTTGTTTGAGCATAGTCTAGGAATGGTTGTCAATCCTGCCCCTAAAACTCTTCTGCCCTCATTTCTACATATAAAACAAAGGCTACTATGGCTTCATTTTTGATTGATTAGCTAAATGCGATGTGCTTAGCTGATCAAGAGCACCACTACTATTTCAAGAGTACCACTTCAGTGGGGTAAGCAGAGCAGGCCAAGAGTGAAAAGAACAGAATTGAGACTCAGTGGAACAGTGTGTCGTGGAGGCTAACAGATCCATATTCCTCAAGTGGATCAACTGGTGTTGCAGCTGCCTGTGGCAGAGCTGCTCCACGATCATGTGGCATTATTTAAATCAAATCCCCTCGTGGTACACAGCAGCAGAGAGACCGTACGGGTGGGGGACAGGCATTCACACGAGGCAGAGCATGACCAAACGACTTATTCAGCCAGCCTTTCACATTCTAATAACACAAGGTGCCTCATCAAGACCACCCCCCCTCCACCCCTTCACTCAATATCCTGCTCAAAACAGAGAGAGAGGGAGAGAGGGAGGGAGGGATAGGTAGAGAAAGGGAAAAGGGGATGGAAGAGGGAGAGAAAGAGAGAGAGGAAAAACAGAGTGAGAGGGAATGGAGGAGTGTGAGAGAGTGAGAGGGGGAGAGGGAGATAGAGACCGAAGAGATTGCTGGTATACAGACACAATGCCAGATTCCCACAATACATCCATTCAGGCCTGCTGGCGGTTGTTCCCAATCAAAGAGCTGCGGATAGAATAGCTGAAGACACGCACGCCACGGCCAGACAGCCTGCGGAGCTCCGATAAGCAGCCCACCCGCCTCACAGATGCAGCCTAATGGTGGATTCACCTCAACCAGCGCTGGCTGGGACGACCAGCAGAACAGGACCTGATGCTGATGCTGATGCTGCCACGTGTGGGTGAAATGGGGTTTCCCCAAATGACAGAGGGAGAGATGAGAGGGGAACTGTCTATTTAACAGGTGCTGAATATTAGAGCTCTGCACCTACAGCAAAGCACTGCATATTTTTGCTATGGCATTTCTTTTTATGATGTGCAACCTAGATTACACAGAGTGAAGTTCTTTAGTGATAGGCAGGTGAGGTACACACATCCGGAGTGTGTATACACTAATCCAGCGAAACACGGAAGTAACACAAAACCGCCATTACTGCGTGCCTGGCTGCTAAGAAATTAGCCCGTTGGTTCCATAGGCGGCTGTTGCAGAGGTTAGCTGTTATTAATACACGTCTTAATACTTTATGGTGTTAATAAATTACCTTCACTGGTAAGTTTTGGTACAGTCTGACATCATTGATCCAATGTTCCCTTTCACCTGACATTTTCATTCATGAGCGGGACCCCTTGTTAGACATTCTCTGACAGGATGCTTTCATTGAAAAGCACAGGCAAGTGTCACTCGTCATACTCGCAGGCACGCAGGAATGGCGATATTCAAGATGGCAGCGCCCATAAAGTTCGCGCTGGATTAGTGTATAGAGCCCTTGCAGGAATTTCATCCCATGTATTATTAAAACAACAATAAAAATCTCTCCAGTAGGCTACAGCTTCATTCAGTCTTTAAGAGAAAACAATCTGGAGCGAATTAAAATAGGCAATTCCCTCCATCACGTAGGATACTATAATGAGGGGGCGTGTGCTGTGAAATCGTGTCCAGGCCACACAGGACTTAAAAACAGGAGGGGGGATATTTAGACTCAACTCACTTCAGAAAATTACCATCAAATGGCAACGACAAATGAAAAATGAAAAGTCGAATATTTGGCCCCCAATTTCACAATAACGCCAGCTCCGCCTATCTACAATCTTTGCCTGAAATGGATTTACCACACCCCCCTAAGCGGGATACCCTGGCTTTAACAAACACTGCCTCCTCAGGATGGAGAAACTACTATTGGTTGAAGAAGGCTGTGAACGAATTTTACCGGCTGTCCATCTTTACGAGAATCTCTACTTTAATGGCAAGAAAAGCAATGGCAGAACACAAGTTTAATGCCAAACAGCAGCTAAATTGATACTCAAATCTAGATGACCATTTTATTCACGAAACACAGCCTGTATTCTTCCATAATTCAAATTTAGCTACATCCCCTAGCTTCGACATATAGCCCACGTTATCGCGTCCAATGCCGCACCATAATGTAGCCTACCTGCTACGTGACTTTCATAATGCCAAGCTATAACAAACAGGTGAATGACTAAATACGGTTGAATGCGTTTCCCTCGAAGTGTCCTTTTCAAATTATTACCGTAGGGGTTTCATTGCTGTCACAGTTTCTCCTATATTCCTCGATCGCAGTCTCCACGTTGTCCAGCTGTAGCCTGATGGTTTCTCGCTGGTGAAAAGGGAAAGCCGGGTGGAGGGATGCCATAGTGAAGAGCAGAGCCAACTGCTCTAAAGAACTAATGTCAGACTCCATGTCCAACGTTGGTGAAGGTTTTGTTTTCCCAGACTCGGCTCCTCCGTTAGTTGGGTAGCGGGCTTGACCGTGCATGGAATCCCCGTACTTGGATGGGGAAACCCCACAGTTTTTCAAGTTAAGAGAGGAATAAACATGGCTCAGTGTTCTAAACAGTATTCCTGCGCATTCCCTATTTTCAGATCCCAGAAGAGATAGACAAATGAGCAGTTTAGAGTGGACCACGGGATCTGTAACATCCATGAGGAGGCCCAAATCGGTCTGGCTGTTCGCCTTGATTTCATAATCTCGGAGGACATAAAAATCTTTACGTGCGAGGTCCTCGAGACAGGAACCCAAAAAGCGGAGTTCAAACGGTTGGCACATATGCAGTAGCCCACACATGAACTCTATCCGTTTCGCCGGGCTGAGGTGCAACCCGAACCACTCGAACACCGCCTCCTTGTTCAATTGTGGAAGCGGGCAAGCCGGTCTCGCTCCAGAGTCATCCGTTCCGTTACAAGGAGCCGAATTTGAAATTAAATGGTGAGCGTGGAAATTGCAGTCGTTGTTTTCCTGCTCTTCTTCCACGGAGTTGTCTCCCTCCTCCGCCGCTCTCATCGGCAGCTTCATCTTGAGCATTATCAACTCTGAATGATGAGCTGGAAAGCAAATATCAAAGACGAAAATGCATAGCTGTTTTCCCTCAATCTTCCTCCAAACACTGGAATGTAAGTTTTGCTGGGGATTCTGATAAAAAGCACTGTCATTTGGCGGCTTAATTGTGGTCAGCGAGCCAGTTTACTCGCTCTCAGCTTGCCGAGCCTCTAGAAAATTATGTCGATCATTTTTAACTCCTCCCCTCCCTCCTTCGAAACTGCAGGGTCCTAAGCATCTCTCACGACCAACTGTGTTCAGAGGAGTGCATTTTTTGTACGGAAAGAGGAAAACGCAAATATCTTAGTGTATGTCACATAGCATATAGCTAGCGTTCTATTATCCAAATGCGTGCAGTTTATTGTTTGTCACAATACTTTCCCGGTTATGTCACGCATTCTTTATGGCAACTCGTAGGCCTAACTTCCAGAATTCTCGCGTTGGCTGTAGATGGACGAGAATCTTTTAAAAAAAAAAAAAAAAAAAAAAAAAAACATGAGAATATCTCTGACCTCAAGCAGAGCCCTAATCAAACCAACATTTCAGCGTAATTGACTTTTTTTAAATCAACTGTGTGAAGTGAATAAATGTATTCTGCGAAGGTTCCAGTGGAAAGTATAGGGGTGAATAAATGGTAGGCTACATTTTCCATGCCTGACCATAGCCCAGATTTTGGTCATGGCAGTCTTGCCATCTAGTGGTCTGAAAAGGAGGTTATTTGCATCATTCTCGACTATTGCCACTAGAGAGCAGTATCCACATATAGGGCACTAACTCTATCCACAGCCGTACAATAGATATAGGCAACGGTTAAGAGCGACATTATACTCCTGGCAAATATTGATTTGATGTTGATTTTTCTCTTGACCAATGTTTTTTCTGACTGAAAATAACACACCCACATGCCAAAAGGTTGTAAGGCAATGGTTTTCATCTTTTTTTTAATTTACATTTTTATGTGAAATGGCATGTCCAAAATTACACAAAAATAATCAATGGAAACATGTTTATAGCACTCACAGCTCTTAAAATGATTTTTATAATACCTACCAAGTCTCACCATGTCTCTGAACTAGACCACACCTTTTAAGCAGCAATCCGAGTTTTGAGGCAGGAACGATTTGCCATCACTCTGGCCTTGTGCTCACAGAGGCTTGAGGTGGATTGAGGTCTGGATTCTGGCTGGGCCGCTCTAAAATAATGGTGTTGTTCTCTGTTATCCACGTCTTGCCTAGTTTGGCTGTATGTTTTGGATCATTGTGTGGTTTAATGCTCCAATGCCACCTATTGGGACAGGTCTCTCGGCAGATTGCCTGATCTTTTCCTCCAGAATCTTAATGTAGACCCTTTAGAAGGTCACCGCTGGTTGAAAAACATCCCATAGCAATAATTTTCTCACCCCCACATTTGAAATGGACACGGTGCCATCAGGGTTTAATGCTTCTTTTTTTTATTCCAATCTCAGGCCATGTCCCTGGGTCAAATTCTAGTGAAAGCTAAATTCTTTGTTCAGGTGTGCTCTTATAAAGGTTAAGCTGAATTGTGCATGTTTGGAGAAGTGTGATCCATGATCAGTATTCATGATTACCAGTGGTCCGTTTTGGGATGGGGTGAACATTTCAACCACCAAAATATACACACAGTGAGGAAAAGCAATAGCAATGTATTCATTTTGGGTGTTTCTCAGACTATGGGACCTAGTGACCTCCTCAAAGTAAATGGTAAGATTTTTTTGGAGGAAAAGATCAGGCAGAAAATGCTTCCTTTTTTGATTCCTGATTTGATTCCTGTGTTTCTCCCACATTGTTTTACAACCTTTTGTGCCTCATTTTCAGTCAGAAACAAACATAGGTTCCTAACTATAGGCCTAGTGTATATACACCTCTGACTATCTATAGCTCTCACTGTAGCATACTCAGAGCTGTAACGGCGCTCTGTAAGTAAAGCAATATTACTAAAAGTATTGTGGCAGGTGTTTATTTTAGAAAGTAGCCTAAAAAGCTTGTTACCACTTGTTTAGAGATTATAAAGTTCCATTCGAGCCTTTTTGACCTGCTATATTATGGAAAACAATCCTCAACAAAAACGCATTAATTATGTGCTATGACTATGGTTATTATTATGACAATTTTATTATTCTGTTAAATTGTTCACTTTTTACCATTACTAGTATGCTTATAGTATGTAAGTAGTAATTTGTTATGTACTGTATATGACTATGTTAACTTCTTCATGATACAGTTTGTTTCTACTGTCAGTCGCTTTGAACAAAAATGTATAGGCCTACCAAGAACCATATCTATATTTATGTAGGTTACATCTACTGTATCTAAGGTGGGAGGGCATCTCAGAACCTTTTTCCATCTCGTCACAATGCCACATAGCAAATGCCTATTTTCTTGGGCCAACAAGGAACAAAAGAAAAATGACTTGGTCCCCTTCCTGTCCGGCATGATGTATGTTTTCTTTGGATGGATTCTTGTGGACAATTTAATAAATGTATGTTCTAGCTGCCTTTTGCTTGGAAGTGCAGTCAACACAGACAATGAAGAGGGGGGTTGTATGGAACACCATCACTCATTTACATAAACACACTAAAACCACTGTGCATTTGAAGGATGTGTTGAGCGAGCAGAGGGTCTGAAACTTATTAAACAATACCTGAGAATGTGTTCCTGTGCTCCCATGTTTAGGGGTTCTGTCTGTCTGTCTCTCTCACTCTCTAAGTCAGCACCTAATCTGGTCCCTGGGTGGGATGGTGGGATGGGGTGGTCTTTGTGGCATCTTTGATCTAAAATAGCTTGACAGAGTGTTTGTTTAAACAGTGAATTGGAGCACACATCTGCGGTGCAAGTATGTATAACAGGAACCATTAGTGAAAACTTTGCGCGCGCACACACACACACAGTAACACACACACACACACACACACACACACACACACACAAACACAGTTTGTATGCCAAGCAGAGAATGTCAATGAAATTTGTAATATCTAAGCTGTAGTGGGCACCATTCTTTGTTGGTATTACTTTTCATTCACAGATGACTACATTCAAGAAAGTGTCAGGGAAAGAAGAACAAATCATCTGCCTCCTGAACTTGTCATTTTTACAGACATCAACACACAACTATGTCAGACTTTTGCCTTGAAATGTCCACACACTCCACAGAGCTATGGCATCCACGCTCTCTGCAACACTGAAGACCACAAGAACTGATCCAGTTCAGTGATTCAATTCTTCCCCCTTGACACAAAGCTTATATTAGTCAAGCTAAGTTAACTTTAGTTAACTCAAGAGCTACTGTATGTTAGTTTTTTTTTTTCATCTATTCATATTTCTGTCTGTCTGTGTGTGGAGTCCGCCCCTGTGCCTTGGCAAGCCTGGAGCCTGGGGGTAGCAACCACAGGGTTTGATTTGCTTTAAAGCTGGTTTGTGGACTCCTTGTTTAACCCACACCCCTGCCTCCCTCCCTCCCTCCATCGCCTCGCACAGAGGCTTGTCGCTCATGCACCCTCTCATCCAGGATCTAAAGAGGCACGTGACAGCCTGGGCGGAGTATAAAAATGGATCTGCCAGCGTCCGGTCCTGTTCATGTTTCTCAGCACAGTAGCTGCATAGGATTCAGGCTGCACTACCAAGGGCCCAAGAATGAGAATACTTGAAGCAGCAAGCTGTAAGTGACACTGCGTAGGGCCTTTCTGCACTGTGAACTGGAAACTAATTTATTTAAGAAAGGTAAGTCGATTTGGTTTACAGATTTTGCAATGAGTTTAGTTGATGCTGGGTGGTAGTAGTACCTCTTCCTGACTGTCACCTATAGCCTATTGATACTGCAACTCATATATTTTCCTAACTTCTCTATTTAAACAAAAAAGGTGTGATCTCCATCTAAGTCATGCAGTTCTATTGTTGACTACCATTTATCTTTTTTATGAAACTGCAGTTGTGTGATGGTATGAAATATATGTCATGTGATGTTTGTGACACCATATTTGTCCTATAGTTTATTGACAGGTTTAATCACTTATTGGCATACAGTGATGATGTGGACGTTAGAACCGTTACTGCTCTGGCTACTCCTGCCTTATATGAGGGGAACAGAAGTGGAAGACATACAAGCAGGTCTGGCAACACATCTCTTTGACCTTAAGTTCTATTTGTCTTAATATCAGAGAATCATTTATGCGCGTTACTGTCAGATAAAGTAAAGTTATGTTCCCAAAAAGTTTTCAACAGGCTAAGCTCTGTAAGCAGCGCTCTCTTCTCTCGAAACCACCCTACTGAACACCTGTCACGATATCTCTCACAGGTTGCAGCTTAGCCGCAAATGACCTGGTGTACATCATTGATGGCTCGTCCAGTGTGGGGGTGCCTGATTTCGAGAAGGCCAAACGATGGGTCATGGATATCACCAGCGGGTTCGACGTGAGCTCTCTTCACACACAGGTAGCCGTGGTGCAGTACAGTGACACACCGCGTCTGGAGATCTCCCTCGGACAGCACCAGACCAGCGAGGACCTCCTCAATGCCATATCTTCAATAAGCTATCTTACCGGCAAGACTCAAACAGGCCGCGCCATAAAGTTCGCCACTGATCACGTCTTTTCCTCGCACAACCGCACACTGCCAGCCAGAAACCGCATCGCTGTCGTGCTAACGGACGGCCGCTCGCAGGATGACGTGGTGGACGCAGCTGTTGAGGCCAAAGCTCAAAATATTGTGTTGTTTGCCGTGGGCGTAGGGAACGAAATCACCAACTCTGAATTAGTCTCAATGGCCAACGAGCCTCCCTCCACCTATGTGCTATATACAGAGGACTACACCTCAATTGGAAATATAAAAGATGTGATGGAGCAGAAACTGTGTGAAGGTGGGTGAAGTCATTGTAGCCTATAATTAAACTTAAAAGATCGCCTTTGGTCTAAATTTAGTAGGCCTACTTGGCGTCTTGTAAAGTGTCTGTTAGGTTGCCCCAACATATAGTTATGATGTTGTGATATGTTTCCACCCCTTTTGCTTTCACTTTATCCACTAACTCCGCCGCCTCCGATTACAGAAATAGCTGCAGTAGCCTACAGTTTCATGTCCAAAATTCTGCATTTCAGCAGTAGGCTAAAGTAGGCCTACACTACCCTACAGTGTGGTAGCAGTGCAGTAGCAATGCATTTTTGGTCATGTCCAAAACACTGCATCTCTGCACATCAACTGCTATCATCTGTAACACATCTGTTCTTATTAAAAGGGGGGAAAGTAAGGTTGGGTCAGATTGTGGTGGTTTACATGGTTAGAGAGAGAGTTATGCATTGACTGGTGTGTGTGTGTGTGTGTGTGTGTGTGTGTGTGTGTGTGTGTGTGTGTGTGTGCGTGTGCGTGTGCGTGTGCGTGTGTGTGTGTGTGTGTGTGATGAAATCTCATTAAATGTGTTTTGTGGCTATTGAACAACAAAGTTGTTCATAGAAAGCTGTGAAGGACAAGGAGGACAACCTCTGGTTGTCATTTCAGTTATTGAAGACAGCCTATACAACATGGCTGAAACAGGGCCTTATTGATTAAGCATTGTCAGCGCTGTATGAGTCAGTCAACAGACTACAAATAGTAGACTACTCGCCTTTGATGAGAATGCAACATAAAAATGAAGCATGAAAATCTTCTACTGCAGAGTCTGTATGTCCAATGAGGATAGCGGATAACAACGAGAAGGGCTTTGACCTGCTCAGTGGAATGCAGATAGACATGAGTGCCAAGAAGGTCCAGGGCTCGCTCATTACAGAGGGTGCCTATCAGCTCACCACTCGACTGGACATCACCCTGAACACCAGGTGACGACCCCCCCCCCCCCCCCCCCCCAGTCCCCCCGCCCTCCTTTTCTCTGACATAGTCCTTTTGGAGGATAAGGTCACATCATCAAGGTCTAGGTTAAGGGAATGCACACTGTCCTTTGAAAAGTGAATATAGGTAATGTTGACATGTGGAATGTGATAGTCAACGTTTACTTAGTACTTTGTATTGGCATACTTACTTAACTTATTGTAAATTTCATGAATGTATGTCTACTTTGTTTCCCCCGAATCTGTTATTTTGTGTGTCTTCTACTCTCTGTATGGCATGTGCGCGTGTTATTTTCTTATATGTGTTCATCAAATAAAAATTAAAGTAAAAAAAAAAAAAAAACTTACTGTAAATTTGACCTCCCCTTTGCCCACTCTAGAGTCCTCTTCCCAGAAGGTCTCCCTCCCACCTACGTGTTTGTGGCGACGGTGCGCCTGAAAAGCCCCGCCCACCAGGTGAAGATTGACCTGTGGAGGATCCTGTCCCAGGGGGGCCTGAGGCAGGTGGCCGTGACCCTAAATGGTGCTGAGAAGTCCGTGTCCTTCACCACCACCAGCGTGCTGCAGAAGGAGCAGTCAGTCATTTTTAACCACGGAGGAATCAAGGTGGGTGAGGTGAAATTACCGGTACAGCTAGGAGTATAGTACCTCTGGATTGGAATTAGGGCGATGTGAGACCAAAATATACCGCTGATTATGGTGAAATGGCATGGTATATTTGGGGTTGGTGTACTGTATATGAGATGACATAATATTTATACCTTTGGGAACTAAGTAATGAAATTACATCTCTGACAAAGACATACTGAGATTAAGGTATGTATGTGAAGTCTGAGATACACTATCACACAGTTGAGAGTTGACCATAAAACAGTATCCAAGTGGAAATATTTCTAATCAGTGGCGAGCCCATCAAATAGTACCAAGTTTCATTTTCAGATGGAAAAATATGCGACTCAGTTAAAGGACCACAGTACTTATTAACGGCAAGCAATTGCATGCTATTTAAAGGAAGGATAAATACTGTCAGTAAGAGTGGAGCCATATGCAGTGGAAAGAATATAAAAATCCTTGCATACTTCAGCTCTCGCCAAAAACAGCAGCAACAACCCAAGTGATCCGTGCTTCCCTCCACAGAGACTCTTCAACACGGACTGGCATCAGCTGAAGCTGGTGGTCAAACCCAGGCGTGTCACATGCTTCCTAGATGACGTGCAGATCGAAGAGCAGCTCCTGGACCCCGTGGTGCCCATCTACATCAACGGCCGCACGCAGGTGGCCAAGAAAGTCGGCCTGGAGACCACCGTCCCGGTAAGAGAGGAGAGCCATACCGCGCAGTATTGTGTGGTCAGGCAGTCACGCGCTAGCGTCATCTTTTGGCAAAGGGAGCGTTTGAGGAATTGGCAGGGAGACGACTCAGGCTCCCAAGTGTGACCACAGTATCTGGCAAAGCTTGGTCATGCGCTTCTATTTATACTAGGGTGTCTGCTGTAATAATATTAAGAGGAGCAGCGGTGACAAAAACAATAGTGGGTCTTCTTCAGGTCTTAGAGATGCTGCTGAATTGTGAAGAAAATGCAGAGTGAAGTTCTATGTCGTTCCTGTTGTGTTTTCCCAGATTATTATTCAGAAATTGAGACTGTACTGTGACCCTGGGCAAAGTGACAGAGAGACTGCCTGTGAAATTTACACTGTGGTGAGATGACACTACGATAACAATATCACAATAATCGCTTATTCATTCACAATGTTGTAATGCATCAAAATGAATTGTTAATATGATGTATTCATTTGTCTATTGTTTTTTCTTTTTGTCTTGTCAGGAGGATGATAGGGTGAGTCCCTTTGATGCCCTGCTATTTTGTTCATGAAGTATTGAGCTGCAATGTGAAATGAATAGCTAAACAGGTGATGTGTGTCCCTACATACCTTTACCTGTGTCCATTCTCCACAGTGTCCATTTGATCGTTCCATCACGGCGGGAAACTGTGACTGCCCCTCTGGAAAACCTGGGCCTCCAGGCCTTCCTGGACCTATGGTGATTAATGCACCCTATAATAGACTTCAACAGAGATATTTAGCTGCATAGCTCCTCATGTTGTTCATTTTAGTGATTGATGGATGAATGAATGGGTGCGTGGATAATGAACAGCTAAATGGTCTATTGTGTGGGTTAATTGAATGGTGTTAATGAATTAGTGGCATTAATGAATGAATGAATGAATGAATGGATGAATGGATGGATGTAATGGTGTATGCTACTGACTTGTTATAACCTCGTAGGGCTTTCGGGGTGAGAAGGGTCGAGAGGGTCCCCCTGGGCCTGACGGTAAGCCTGTGAGTACTCCACACCGACATCTCTAAATGACTCCACCACCCCTTCTTTTATCATGTATAGCGTTTGCATTGCATATTATCAGCAATCAGAAGTGAATATTTAAAGGAAATACTTCATGGTCTCGCTGATATCTTAAGATGTGGTAATAGAGTGAGCACTGTGTATTGTGAGTGATGAATGAAAAGGAAACGCTACTATGTGGCATCTTGGGTAGTTGAAAAGGTTTGTTTGGGTTTGTGTTTCTGAAGGGAAAGCAGGGTGAGCGTGGGTATCCTGGTGAGCCAGGGAAGCACGGCGAGAAGGTGAGAGCACTTTACTATCCCTGCCTAGTTTGTGTTGACCCATCTTCTCAAGCACAGCTACAGAACACTAATATTCATTGAGCCAGGATAAGTCTCATTGTTAGGATAAGTCTCTTATTTTTGGCAAGGTATGCCACCAGTTAGAAAAGAAGTGATAGCATTGCATTGGTAGTAGCTTTTTGTGTTTTATCATAATGTCTATTATACACTTATGAGGGGATATATGGCATATTATACACATGTAAACAATCAGCTATATGGATGTTATGTGGGGATGTTTATTAGTTCGCATTGTCAACCTATTCACCTGCAAGATATCCTTCCATGGACATACAATGAACATAAAGAGGCTGATAAAACGCAAAAAGCTACCCCAAATGCAATGCTATCATATATTTTGTAATTCTAGAATTAAAACCTCAATTTGAATGGTACTGATTGACCTAAATCTGGCTCAACTAGACTAGAATATTTTGGGTCTTTCAGTCATCCTAGCCTTGGTGACCCAACTGTGCTCACAAGTCATCCATCTATCTATCCATCTGTCTTTTACATTCTGGGATGGAATGTACAGTAACTGACAGACTGGTCTGTCTGTCTGTCTGTCCGTCTGTCTGTTGTTGTCTTTGTGCAGGGTGAAGGAGGCCAGCAGGGTATGAAGGGGGAGAGAGGGATTGGTGGGCCTAAGGTAAACACCCGACATCATCCTCTGTGTTGTCTTGACAGCCCTTACCTGTAATCAATGATATTGTAATCTTGTATGATTATTTTTGAAATGCCCTCACCAGTTAGTGTTTCCGTTTCCGTTTCCGTAATTACTTCAAATATCACAGTGAATCACTGAATAAAGTGTTTCATTATTCATCACACATATATAAATAATAGTAATATATATATACATAAATAAATGTGTAAAACAATCTAAATTTTGTGTATAAACGTACACATAATTGATAAGCAGAAGATTGATAAACAGTCTTGCTTGGTTTGTGTTGCTAGGGTGACACAGGTTCTGAAGGGCCTCCAGGGCGACCAGGACTTCCCGGCCCCACAGTAAGAGCCACAGTCACTCTTCACATCTCATGGGTGCAATGTTAGACAGTTTAATGAGTTAATTGAACATCAGTGCATCTTTTTAAAAATGTGTAGGCCTATGTGATTCCATCACTTATGCTGATGTTCTTCTTAGGGGCCAGGATATTCACACCTGGACTTGAATGAGATTGACCTGACAGCGGTCAAGGTAAAGGAGAGTGTGAAGATGTCCTGTGGCATTCAGCTGCACATTGTTCAGCTTTATGTGTGCTAATGTCCATGTTTGGCCCAGATGGCGCTAGAAGTGCATGTATTGGCTTAAAGCTTTAAGGCAAACTCAGTAGAGTGACACACTTGATTGAACCTCCTCTCCCATTCATTCACCCCTCAGGGGAACCAGGGGGAGACAGGGTTACAAGGCCCACCAGGAAATCCGGTAAGTGTTTGTGTGTGCGTGCGTGTGCGTGCGTGTGTGTGTGTGTGTGTGTGTGTGTGTGTGTGTGTGTGTGTGTGTGTGTGTGTGTGTGTGTGTGTGTGTGTGTGTGTGTGTGTGTGTGTGTGTGTGTGTGTGTGTGTGTGTGTGTGTGTCTGCATGTGTCTGCATTTATGTCTGTGTGTTATCCTCACACCCCTAATAACAACAATCAGTCGGTCTAGGGCTCATTGAGTGCTGCTCCCTTCCCTTGAGAGAATGCCTGTTTCATGGGCCATTTCTTCTGTGGCGGACTGCATTGGGTGGAGGCCTAGAGATTAATGACACAAGGGACACAGAGGTCACCCCTTAGCTGTGCTGTTTAGTGCCACAGAGAACTATTGAAATAGTCTGATTCATTTAGGGGCTGATCATCAACACGTGCTCACGATCAAACAAATAGCCAGGAGTCACGAGTTCCCTAAGACTAGGAAAGAGAAGAATACGAGGGGCACAGAATTGACTGATTCTTCACAGAACTATTTGAAAAAAATGGAACATTAGAGGGCATGCTGGTTGTTGAGGAATGTGTGGACTTGACTAAGAATATTGGACGGATGGCCCAGATGTGCTGGACACGTCCAACTTGTCTGCGTCTGTCCATGTCACTACGTAGAACTGTTAGAGACATTTCAGAGCAATGCCAGTAGCTAGTTAAATGGACCGTTCAAGGAGAATGTAGTCGATACTCAGTGCAGTTCCACTTCGTGTTTTCTAAGGAACATTTCGTTTACTAGCTAGACTAACTTTTACTGTAAAAACAGTTCGTGTTTTCGATGTGACTCAGTGTTTGTATTTGTGTTAACTCTCTCCAGGGGGAGCCTGGGCTG
Organism: Sardina pilchardus; assembly: GCF_963854185.1. Lineage (NCBI taxonomy): Eukaryota > Metazoa > Chordata > Actinopteri > Clupeiformes > Clupeidae > Sardina > Sardina pilchardus. Next base: position 7,014,004 of record NC_084995.1, read on the forward strand.
CCAGGAACAGATGGTCTACCTGGCCCAGCTGGCCAAAAGGTAAGATAGGGTTTATTCATTACTAAGGCTGTGCAGTGACTACCAAGTACAATGCCAAACATACTGTACCTCAAACATCAGACACTCAGATATGTGACGTTATATTTGAATGAATAGAGTTATATGGAATGACTTGATATAACTTTGCCAACCAAAGTAGCTATATATTGTACCTTCATAAGGTATTATTCAATACTACATATATTTAAAAACATTTAAAAAAAAAACCTGAGCCCAGTGAAGCTTTTGCGTGGACTTTCTGTTAGACAGATTTCCTATAATTTACAAGCAAAGGCACTTTACATTTCACAAAGTGGAATTGAAAGCCGTTTAACCACAGCTTCTCCCAGGAGGTAAACATGATATTCTACACCACTCATCATCTTAGCCGATAGTTAAACGGAGTGTCATTTTAAGAAACTCCCTTAACAGAGGGCTGTGTATGTGGAGCGATATATATTTTTGCCCTAAGGATGCATATTTGTGGTTAGCTGTGCATTTGATTCATCTTTTTTAGCGCTTGACCAACAGGAGGCAGACGACATGTACTGTATGTGGCCTCTATCACGCGTCTGAATAAAGTCAGTCAGACTGAGCCGTATAGAGAGGAAGAGTGCATTTCTCTGTATGACTGTGTGTGTGTGTGTGTGTGTGTGTGTGTGTGTGTGTGTGTGTGTAGGAAATTATCGTTATAGGCAAAACATTGAGAGGATGATTTTTCGTACCCCTATATTTGTTTATGTGAGGCCTGTTACCCAGGATAAACTTTGTTAGGGTTGCCATTCCGTTTTTTGGTTCCATGGTGAGAATTTGTTTGCTCTGAGACATGCTCTGGCCTGACAATCTCCAAGTTAATAGTGCTCGGAGCCAAATGTATGAAAAAAACCTAGCAGAAAATCATCCGTCTCCCCCAGAAACTACTTTGTACTGTGAACTGTAAAGTTGATTACAAGTTCTCCAGTGACTGCAGCTAACGCCACTTAGCCCAGTTCGGCTGAGGTCAGAAAAAATGGGGGCAAATTACAGTTTAAGAAATTTTCAGGACTGAATCATATTTTGCCATTGGAAAGATTGAGTGAAAGTCAAACCGATTTGATTCTGTTGGGAATGCAAGACAGCTTAATTCTGATTGTAGATTTTGTTTTCCGTTATGGTGGACATCAGGGGGCGGGTGTGTGTGTGTGTGTGTGTGTGGGGGGGGGGGGGGGCATCTCTAACTTTGGACTATTTTCAAACCACAGCAGCATCTGTTCTTGCATCTGCATGTCGCCCAAAGGGAAAGCTCCCCACCTACAATGTGTGTGTGTGTGTGTGTGTGTGTGTGTGTGTGTGTGTGTGTGTGTGTGCGTGTGTGTGTGTGTGTGTGTGTGTGTGTGTGTATGTGTGTGTGGGTCTTGGTGTATGTGTGTGTGTGTGTGTGTGTGTGTGTGTGTGTGTGTGTGCGCATGTACATGTATGTGTATGGGTCTTGTGTGTGTGTGTGTGTGTGTATGTGTGTGTGTGTGTGCATGTATGTGTATGGGTCTTGGTGTGTGTGTGTGTGTGTGTGTGTGTGTGTGTGTGTGTGTGTGTGTGTGTGTGTAGAAACCCAGTGACACCCAGCTATTTACAGACCTATTAAACTACACACACTTGCTTGTGTTCTGCCTCCGCCAGGTCTTTGATAAGGTTCCTGGCCCCAGGCGCTGTGTGCTGCTGGTAATTGCACGCATGGTGCTGCTGCACTGCAGACTGCAGACGTGACATTTAGAATCTGCCTCTAGTGCTTCTGTAATGACTCACTAGCCGCGTTTACATGGACGTTCTCCACATAGCATCTTTGAGGGAGCACGGTGGCTAATGGTCAATGCATGACCTTTTACATGTAATAGATTACAATAATGACCATGACAGACTGGATGAAAGTTAACAGAAAGATTATCTTTAATACCCAAAAATGCCTAATTGTAAAATTGCATACTACAAAAATGTTCTGTTGGTTACACATTTCTGAGTTCCCTGAACCCTAAAATGAATGAGTGTAAACATTGCTCCACAGTAGCCGCACAATGCTGCCTGTATCTGTAGACAGTTTTTATTTATTTATTTACTCATGAGTACTACAAAATGTCATTAAAAATTAAACATATCACTGAATTTAATTGGATTTCAATTCATCAGTGCTCCTCTACATATGGTATAGGAGCACACACAGTCCAATCTGACTTCATGGTCATGCATTAGTGTCAATAGCAGTGCCAAGATGTGATGTCTCCTCTTATTCGTCAGCATAGACTCAATTATGATCCCGCTAACTCACTAGAAAGTATCACTATAAGATGGTGTCAGTGATAACTGACCCAGGGCATGGCATTAAAGAGAACAGGGCCTGCTGGTTTGGTCATGCCCATTTAGATGCACATTGGTGAGTTGCAAAAGTAGAACTTCCCGGGTTTGTGTGGGTGATGAGTCTGCATTCAACGAAAGAGGAACAGTGTCTTCCTCCTCACTGGCAGTTACGTTAAGAAGGGTTCAGACCAAAGATTTCCGACGAGACGAGATGAGCCGTGACGTTCTAAAACCTTGCAACTGTGACTAAACATGTTGAATGCTCTGCGACGGCTTGCAACTACGTGCAACTTCTAATTCACTCCGCTGCAACTCGGTTGTGTGGAGAATCTTTGGTGTGAATTGGGCTTTAAGTGAACGTGAAAGAGCGGCAGTTAAACTCTGGGGTTGTAAGATGATTTTATCAGAGCTCTTGGAGGTCAAAAGCTCTAAGTGTCGTAGTAACTACAACTGTGTCAGTGTTCTCATTCCTCCAGGGCATCGACCCTTCTGAGAATGCAGTGAAGCTGAAAAGATGTAATTTCTACATAAGAGGAAGGAAACTGTGTTTGTCTGTGACTGGTGATGCTCTGTGTGAGAGGCCCAGAAGATGCTTAGCACTCTGGCAGTATTAGACCAAATAGACTTTTGGTATCTTTTATGGAAGGTGTGTGTTGCAGGGTATCACTAGCTGTAATAATGTTTTCAGTAGTAATTCACTTAGTAAATGTTATGAATAAGTGTGATGAATGCTACTCGTTCGCAAGAAATTTGACATCTGGAATTAATTTGCACACCCCACCTTCCCCGCATATACCACCACCACAACCACTCGCACTGATGCCCTGCCTTTTTGGATTACAAGACAGCGTAAATACCAGACCTGTGTAAATCTGGAACCCTTCCCTGAGGTTTGCAACCCCAGCTCCCCTCCTCTCCCCTCCGATCCCCTAAGCTCCCCTGCCTCCCTCCCTCCCTCCCTCCTGTCCCCCCCGCCGGTCCAGTGCGCTGGATGATTAGCTAACCGACGATGGGCTTCATGTGGTGCTTCAGATGAAAGCTGCGTCGCCGGGGTGGGTTTTCCACCGCAGAGCAGCCGGTGCAGCGGCCGCAGCTTACGCACCCTCTAATCACCGGCAAACGCACACACAGCCAGGCCCGTAAACGGCAGAGAGAGAGAGAGAGAGAGAGAGAGAGAGAGAGAGAGAGAGAGAGAGAGAGAGAGAGAGAGAGAGAGAGAGAGAGAGAGAGAGAGAGAGAGAGAGAGAGAGAGAGAGAGACCATACTGGGCTCAGATGATTTCATGGCAAGTTTTCAAATGAGACTGGCTATCTTGATGATTATTTTAAAGAGAGAATCGAAAAATGATTTGTTGAGGCTTTTGGAATTCTCAAAGCCACATTTTGAATTTCCCCTGTATGAGGTGGATGTGATATCGGCCTGGAGGGATCTAAGGATGTTCTTAATTGGTATTCTTGTGTTGTCTTTTGTAGAGCAAATTGTAGACAACGCTGCAGAGGGTACAATTACTTTATGTTGTAATTCAAAACCTACCTCTTGTCAGTATGTGAGGTCCTCCAGGTTGTTGAATTTTGCAGACGGGATCTAATACTTGCCTGTTTCTGTGTCTCTTTGTTGAAGTGAGTGAGGGATTGTGTGTGTGTGTGTGTGTGTGTGTGTGTGTGTGTGTGTGTGTGTGTGTGTAGACTGCCTGTACTCTCTATGTGTGGACAGTGTTTACATACACATGCATGTCTATTGCAGGTGTGTTTATAGTGAGTGTGCTTGACTGCATGTTTGTTTGCTTCTCTGTGTGGTGTGTGCGGTTTGTTTGCAACATGTGTTTGCAAAGAGTGGCCATCACCATCAGGGTGATCTAATGGGCAGACACCTGCCAGACAGGCCCCAGCAGGCGCACCCTCCAGCACTTCTCCAGGGCGATGGCTCCCTGATGGGGAGCCCTGCGGTGCCCGCCAGCCCGCCAGCATTCCAGCTTGGTTATCTAGATAGGTGGGAATGTGGCGCCCTTTGCCCAGTGGTTGGCCCATCCCGCATGCCATGCAGAGATACTGGTAACTTGCTAGCTTTAAACACACAAGACGTGAAGCGCTAAAATTAGGAAAGTTCCAAAATAGTAGGCAGTTTTGACATGCAGAAGATGGCTTGTAATTTGGCAATGCACATGGCTTTTCATATAGCATATCTCATAGATAACCTTCATTAAGGCAGTCTTGGGTGCCACATGGTCTTGCCTCATAGCCACCACAGGCCTTTCAGTGTGAAGAGTCAGCATTCAGTTCCCACACGTGACAGTCATGTTGTTAAGGATGGCAATTCTATTTCTGTTTCGTTGTACCCTTTCTATTTCATTTCTCTTTCTGTCTCTACTTTTGGTGTCTTGAGTTTTTAAACATTACTGTTCATGAGTGAAGATGAATGGTGCTTAATTTCTAGGCTCTCAACTAATTCCCTCACATGTAACCTAATCACTTGAGTATTTTAAGATTTTGAAGTGTATGTTGAAACTGTGCAAATAAGAGACTTAGTTTCCAGTATGAAAGAGTTTCACATTTTGTCTTTATTAAAACATAAATTAGAACCCTGACAGGCACAATGCAAATATCACTCTTTAATACGTGAGGTTAAGCCCCAGAAATAGCTTCATGCCCCTCTGTGGCTTCTCCTAATTACTGCACACTAAGGAAAAAATGACACACTTTCAATACAGCAGAATACCAGTTTCTTAGCAACTTAATTGGACCATTTAGGTGGAATGACAGTTTAATACATAGCTTTTGTATTTACATAGCACTGCACGTTGATGGATGCAAAGTTATATCATTTATAATGTTATATACAGTATGTTCAGCCCATTGAATTAAAGCTTAAAATAATACTTAAATCACATCTTCATAGCTTCTGTTCTTGTGGTACATAGACAAAATTGCAAAAATTGTGTCACTCTCTGAATACTTTTGGGCTTGACTGTATATCTGTCGAAGATTAAGGAAATGTGTTAACTTGTTTAAGGAATGATGGCACCACTTTTTCTCCACCTGTGTGATTTATTCTGTTGAATTAGCATTATTATGATAGCGTAATCCTGCACTGGTGACATGACATGGTACCATCCATGTGGAACAGCACGAGTGTGTTAGCTATGTTCACTTGTCAGGGTTACACATTTCCTGTAGCCAATCAGCACTAGTCTTTGTCAATATTTACAACTACTACAGTTTTACCAGCACTTTTATAAGATCATACAGGCTTCTTATTTGGCAAATGACAGGGTGCTGCCTGCCTGTGTGTCTCTCAGAGCTGAGAGAAGCTCAGCACTTCAAAAGAGTACAGGCATGTGGCAGCCTCCTGTTTCAGGATCTACTGTACCCCCCCCCCCCCCCCACACACACACACACACACACACACATACACACACACACCACTCCCTCCAGCCTCCAGCCCTACTTTAGTGAGTGTGATATGCTGGTAGAAAGTTATGCTGTTTGTGTATGGGTGTGTGTGTGTGTGTGTGTGTGTGTGTGTGTGTGTGTGTGTGTGTGTGTCCGTGCAAGGGTTGGGACAAAATCAATATGGCATACAATATGGTTTCTTTTTGTGATACATTATCAATACGCTACCACCAAATATAAATGTTTACCAAAATGTTCAATTGTGCTAATCATCTTCTAAAATGGATTCATTTACCCCAGTCACCACAGCACAAGCAAACACTGTGTCTCTAGAAACACTGAAATATATATTTTAAGAAAGGAATCTGTTATTTCTTAAGAGACATGTTTGTTCATTTATATACAGCTCTGGAAAAAAATCTGTTGTCATCCTACAGCTGCTGAGTGATAATCGAATGAGTTGATGGTCATATTCAAATTTGCAGTGGTCTTTTGATTTTGAATATGTCTGTCAGCTCATTCGAATGTCACTTAGCAACCGTAGCATGACATCAGAAAAATGTGCACTGGTCTCTTAACTTTGTCCAGAGCTGTATATGCTGTATAAAATGACCATTCTCAAGGTTCTCACTAAAAGTAAAAGAACTGACCACATTACTCATTACAACATTTAAGTCCCTGCACTGGCCTCCAGTAACGGTCACGGAATTGACTTTAAAGGCCTATTGCTTGTTTTTAAATGACTAAATGGAATGTGACCTAATTACCTGTTTCAGTAGGCTACATGCTCCTGAGCACTCATGTCCCATGAGAAATGCCTGTTGATAAAACCCACAAACATGGTGACCAGGGGTGGAAATTAAAATTTGAAAATGTGACAATCTATCAGCCAACAGCAGATTTCTGGTGAAATTAACCAGCCACTCAATGTTAAAATATGACTTTGTGTCTGAAATCTACCAGCCACTCTCACATTTTACCAGCATTTGGCTGGTGGCTGGTGCTAATTTCCATCCCTGATGGTGACACAGTTTTTAGTTGCTATGCAGTTTACCTTTGGCACCAACTTTTGGTTGACATGAAGAAAAACACTGATTCCAGTGTCAAATAGACCAAGCTGTTCTCAGTGGCTTTTTAATGCCTGGCCAAATGCATTTCCTGTTAATTAGTTGAACTCTATCTTTTTTATGTATTTGAATGATTAACTTTGGTTACACCTTACTTGCAGGTAACTACCGTTACATAAGCGTACCATGAACATGCCAGAGTGTCATGAAAGTCATAAACATTATAAACAAGTCAGAAACGTTCATGATGTCAATGACATTTGCTTCTGTCATGGAGTGTCATTAGTTTTTTGTAATGACAAGTTAGTGTTATTATTTTGTAACTATTGTCCTAATGCCTTAAACAATTGCCCTAACCTATACATTCATTTACATTTCTTTGCCTGTGTTTATTGAAAGCACATTGAATTACCCCTGTGTAGGGAATAGTTAATAAACTGGCCTTGAATTGTAAAATGAAGTAAATAAATACACAATTCCATCTTCACTGAACACAGATGTCATAAAAATATTGTAGACAAATCAAGTTTTGCAGAATCGCTGAATTGCTATAGTTGGTAAAGTATCATGACCATAGAGTCGCGCATTACTCTACCCATCCCTATAGTGTATGTGTCTCTGTGTGTGTATCATGTATGTGTGTGTGTGCCTTTTTACCACAACTGCTAAGCATGTGCCACAGTCTTCACATGAAGACCTGCAACAGCATGAAAATGTCCCTGCAGGTGCGCAAGAGAGAGAAAAACACACCTTTATCTGTTTCCATCTGGACACATTACTGATGATCAGAAAGTCATGACCTGATCTACATGCAGATAAAGTCATGACAATCTCTCCTCTGTTTCTGTTTATATTTCAGGGTGAGAAGGGGGAAGCCAGTGTTGCTGGTTATGAGGGACAGAGCGGAGTTCCGGTAAGTCAAGTTAGAAAATGTCCTCCTTTGCTTTCTGTATATTATAAGTGGAATAGAACACAGTTCATTGCCGTCTGTTCTCTCCTGCTGCAGCTAATGTATACACTGAACCCAGTCATGGTTTATGTGACCACACTTAAAGACACTCGAGGAAGTTTTTTTTCTAACTCAAAATAGTCCTCCCCGCGCGGTTTGAGTGAACTCCAGATCGAGTGGGCGTTTGACCACTGTGTTTACTTACCTGCACAGTCCCCTACCGGGGCTTCTGAGGACAGGCCTGTGAAGGTGTGCAGTCCGTGCCAGAGGTGAACAATGCACCTTTGTAGTCGTCCAGACGCCTCTGATTATTATCACTCACTATTCTGGGAGCCCCGGGTGTAAACCCACCACCTACTTCTTTCCAGCCGCGGCACTCTGGAGAAAGTCTGGCTCCTTTGCCATCGGTGGAGCGACAACAGAGAGGCACTGTTGAGACGTAAACGTAAAGCCAGTTCTCCTTATAGGAAATCATATAAATAACATCCTGCTCAGTCAAATTCATTCATGGTCATACAAACACCGTCTTATAATTTGGGCCTTTTCATGAATGTGGCCCTAGCTGTTGTTAACTGTCGGTTTATGTTTTTCTTCTTTGACTTGATCTAGCTGCACTGCAAAAGGCTTTGGTTCAGCTCCAAATTGACTCACAGCTGTGTTTGTGTTACTGCATCCACAAGCTAATGGGAAGACAGTGTGGTTACAGAATAAATTGAAATAGATTAAAATACCCATGGCTGTGTGCGTATGGCAGAGATGGGAGAGTCTTCCATTTAGAGACCCGCAGAGCTTTTCTTGTGGAGGTGACTGCAGGGATTTTACTGGTGGAAAAGTACTGATGTGGATGATGGGATGGATGAAATAGTCGGATGAGAGGATGAAAGAGTGGGGCAGGGACTGAGACTGATGTCTCTGACAGTCAGATGGGTCTCTGGTTTCTCTCTCCCCACACTCCTCTCCCCCTCCCCTCCTTTCCTCAACCCCACCTCTCTTGTGGTGAACCTCAGGATGTTCTTTCCCCCTCTAAATGTGTGTGTGTGTGTGTGTGTGTGTGTGTGTGTGTGTGTGTGTGTGTGTGTGTGTGCGTGTGTGTGTGGCCTAGCAGTTTAAACACACATATGCAACAGGTGGAAGCAAGATGGTGACTGATTTTTTTCCACAAGCGATCATTTAACCATTAATGGTTCATTCACATCCAGCCCCTCCATCCATTCCCACGTTCACTTCATGTCTGTCCAAGTCAGATCAGGTTTCCTCCATGTCAAAATGAGTATGATGTTTTAGACAGAATTCAGAGGCTAAAGTAGAGCCTTCAAAAGCAGTCTCTTTACATTTGATGTATCATTTATGGGTTTTCTATTCTGAGAATCAAAATAGTATTTTAGGGAAAAGGAAACTAGGAAAAAGGTTTTACTTTCAGAATTAGAAGCTGAGCATGATAAGTGTTTGTTTCCATTTGGTTTGGTTTGCATTGCATTGACATTTTTGTTGGTTCACATTATGGAAAATGGCTGTACATTTGCACAATGCATACAGTACGTGCATGATACATCTGAAGTAAAGAACTTGACCATACATCTCATGCTAAAATGGCATAATACCCCTCAACAGGAAATATGCCATTTTTCTATGTTGCTGTGAGATGGGCCATAATTAATAACATTAATTACTAGCTTATATATTGCTCTACTACTATTATGTAAAGATGAACATGAATTTGAAAGACCGTTTCCATAATATGGGTTTTCTCATACTGAAACTCCTGTTGGCTAGTAATGCTAGTCATTGTTAGGCATACCACAAAGCCCCTAACAACCTCCTTCATCTGATTTTCATGCCAACACCTGGATTACATTTTTATGGATGAATACACACAGATAAGAGATGTGGTCTGGCAGGGAATTGGACGGCCATTTGTTTGTGATTCTTTGACTTTTCAGTCAGACCGTTCTCATTAATTTGCCTCATCACATCTTGTATAAGGTTAATATGACTCTAGATCACTTGCGTAATCTTAGCACCACATTGTGATAAAGAGCAGTGCTTAAAGGTTATTAGAGATTGCTGCTCTGTGATGTGTAATCCTGTGCTTGTTGTCCCATGCCACATGATTGACCAATATGCTTCTTTGTTACTGGCAGGGTATCAGAGGCCTTCCAGGAGACATGGGCCCCGTCGGACCCCAGGTGGGTTAACTCAAGGGCTCGCGTGGTAAAGCTCTGGGCATAGTAGTTTAGCGGTTTAGCAGACGCTTTTTGTCCAAAGCTTTTGTTGTGTTTGTCTGTGTAACTATGCTCTGTCTATGGAGAAGTAGGTATCTGAGTCAGATCGTTCAAAGAATGAGTAAACTCTGTGAAAAATCAGAACTGAAACTCAAGTGACAAACCAACAGGAGACAATGTGCACGGTGGCCATCTGTAAACTAAGCACTAATGGTTTTAGGTAAGCACTGTGTAGGTACACACTATGCAGCTTTAGCTATTTTCGGCACTGTAGAGCTCCCTCTAGATTTGCAATGTATTTATACTGTACATGTACTGTATGTTACTCTGCGATTGGAAATAGCAAACGTCTCGCTTATCCCCCCCTGTGCACAATGCAAATGCTTTTGTTATGGATGTGTATACAACAGGCAAAACATATTTCCAATATTTATCTACTGACAAGGTAGTGTTTCATGATTCTCACGAGATTTGGTGGGGCGCCGCTCTTGGAAGTTGCATGTCTGGTTTTCTCGGTAGGGACTTGCTACCTCAGTGCTGTATAGCTATGCTACTGTAGGTGAATGACTCGCCTATTACACATTTGTTTACCATCAAATTGTCCTTGTAAAGGTGAAAATATTGCATAGAATACCTTAGCTGTCAGTGGCTGGTATCTGTCATCTCAGTCTGTAGAATTCAGTGACTGACTGGGTTATCCACTGATTGCTGTCTTTTACAGGGTGAGAAAGGTTCTCCTGGGCCTGTAGGAGCTGCTGGCCCAGTAGGCTCTCCGGTAAGTTCTATGCAGTGCATTTATGCTTGTTCCCAACCCTGGGACGCAAATGAGTGAACCATTTGGCTGAGGCGTTGTGTATCAGACCCTCTGCATTCAAATCTGAATCTTGCAAATGCCAATGGCTAAAAGTGTGTGTTTCTTAGCTGTTGTAATACCAAAACAAAGAAGGCTACACAAGACAGGTTACCACTAAGCAAGTTAACATTAAAACTTCCTGAGTTAATGAAATTGTTTGTTTCATCATAGTTAAGCTTCCTAGATTTGTTGTGCTCAGCTCTGGGATGAACAATACTAATATGTTAACGTTCTTATAGAATAGTCATTGTTTGGCCTAAACAAACAGAGGCAGTTAGCTGTTGAGCTCTACAGTAGTTAGAATGGTGCATCATCTTTGCCATCATAGGAGTTCATATTTTCATGTCCATTTTATCTACAGGGGCTGCAAGGGCCAGCTGGACCACCTGGGCTTAGTGGTCAAGTAGGCCCAAAGGTACGTGTGTGTGTGTGTGTGTGTGTGTGTGTGTGTGTGTGTGTGTGTGTGTGTGTGTGTGTGTGTGTGTGTGTGTGTGTGTGTGTGTGTGTGTGTGTGTGTGTGTGTGTGTGTGTGTGTGTGTGTGTGTGTGTGTGTGTGTGTGTGTGTGTGTATGAGAGATAGAGAGAGAGAGATACACTCCTAGTCATTTTGCCTAATTGAAGATGTTGCACAATAACATTTGATTTTGTCACTTGGGCGCACCCAGGGTAACGCTGGAGCCCGTGGACCAGAGGGGCCTCCTGGGCTTCCAGGGCCTAAAGTAAGTTTGTCACCTAGCGGAAACCGACCTGCTATATCAACCACATATATCAACCCCAGGCATGCAAGCGCACCTATTTTTCCACTGAACTGGTTTTTGCTGCACAAACATCCTCTTCACAAAAAAAATAAATGTTTCCTGTTTCTTTTGTGCGGTTGTATTAATGTGAAGTGTGAGTTTCGAGATGAACTATGTGTGGAATATAAAAGTGCATGCTTCTGATAAACTGCTAGCTCTTATCACATGTATTGCTCCCCTTCAGCCACCTACCCCATGATCAGGGCTAGATATGGTGCTACTAAATTAAAGGTCTAAATGAAAAGTTTCTAATCAACTGTGTGATGAAACACACTTTCACACCTTTGAGGTACTGATTTAGCCCCACACACAGCATACCACCTCCACTTACACCCCCACACACCCCACACACACACACACACACACACACACACACACCGCACAGCCAAGAAAAGAGAGAAATGGTGTTTCCGTCCCCCTCCACCTCAATACACTCCTACATCCACACTAGATGACAGATTTATCACCTCTTCTCTAAAATGGAGAAGGGCATTTTGGTGTGCTGTTCTGTAATCAAGATAACAGAGCAATGTAAAAGCTTTTTTTTCTATACTCATGCATGCCTTGAGTGCTGACTGACAAGCACCTCACTTACAGTGGATGTGGATCACCCAAGGGATGTTGTGTGGTTGTGTGCGTGTTTGTGTGCGTGCGTGTGTGCGTGCATGCGTGTGTGCCATTGAGATTTTGCCTCTTTCACAGATCTGAGTTTCTCTAAGAAAATGTTAGAATACTACCCCTTAACAAATGTTCTAACAATATGTGGTAATAGCACAAAGCTGATTATTGTAATGTACGATAGCCAAGGACATTTTCCCAAACTCTGTTTCAGAGGCTTACACATTTCTGGACTGAGTAAGAATGACTCTAAGCAAATTGGCAATTACTGTTCTGTGTCAGTAATTATAGGTAGTCTGCACCTTTGGAAAAGGCAGTGTCATCTCCACCAATAATAATTATATGCATAATTATTTTTCAATGTGGATGTGTCTATTAGCACAGTGTTCGATGGTAATGTGAAACTTGTTTTGGTTTAGTTGCTGTGTTTAAATCTGGTGTCAATCCAAATAAAATAATCAAATGTGTGTGTTTACCTCCCACAGGGGTCAGACGGGATGCCCGGGACTGAGGGCCCCCCTGGAAGCAGAGGCATGCCGGGGTTCAAAGGGCATAAGGTAAGGCTGGAGATGCACTGAGTCAGACAGTAATTCAGTTGCTAAATCGGACGTTGCGATCCCACCAGCTTTTTTCATCAAAAGACGTTTACTAGTGCAGCCAGATGGTTTTTGCAACTTGTAAACTTTGTCATCACCTCCATTTTAGTGAGCACAAAACACAATTACTAAACGTTCTTAGAGTAATTATAGCCGTGCAGCCAGATGATATGTTCAAGGGAAGCGGACAGGCTTCCGCGAAAAATAGGATTTGATTAGGATTAGGCTACAAGTGAGTAGTAAGATGACAAAAAATAGCGGAAAAGAATAGTTTATTTCACTGTCTATGGAGAAAAACAAGTGAGCCTGACAGCTGTTTGACCCGGAAAGAGAATTATCTGCCCATTATTGCATCATGACATGAATAAACTGAATTCAATTCAGTTCAGTTTTATGGCAATTATGGAGGAGTTACTCACGGTAAAGAAGGTGCAAGACAGACAAAAACTAAAAATCTCCAAAATAAACACACACTGCACACTTCAATCCTTTTGCACATTTAATAGCCAAGCTTTCGGCCAGACGACTGAAATTCATTCATATGGCACTTCTACCAATTGACATTGTCTCAAGGCACTTTAAAGAGTCAAACACAGAACAAACACCTTAGATCAGCTACTGTGGCAAACTCCCTTCCTACAGTAGCCTCCAACAAGAAATCTTGTGCAGAACCCAGATCAAAATGGTGTTAGTATCTCTTTGGTAGCCACACTAATATCCCACTGTTGTTAGCTTTACTAATAAGTGGCAGGAAGAGATGGACTTCTGGATATTTCCTGATGTGTTTACACACAACTGGACCACACTAGACTTTATGTCACAGAGTTTAGAGGACCACACTGTCTGCCTGGAGTGCCTGAATGCCTGGAGTCTGGTCATTTGGATTTGATTGCAACCTAGCCTGAAAGCCAGTCCGAATTTACCCTGCCCATAAAATTTGAGGTTGTCAATTGCCTTAAAGGAAAAATCTGGCGAGTTTCCACATATATCTTTGTTTCTCAAGGTCACTGAGTACTATCAGTATTTACTTAGCTTGTGTTGCTACGGCCAACAGCTACCGCAGTGATGCAGCTCCAGCGCTCCAGCGCTCCAGCCCACTCTGGGGGTATGGCCGTGTGCTCCGGTGTAGGCCTACTTGTCCCCAGAGTGGAGTACTGTAGCTGCCTGGCTACTGATAAGGGCAGATGCACGCTGTACACAGTAGCTCCTGATAGAAAATGACAGATTACTGTTCTGGGGTTTTAATGGAGCAATGCTTGTCAAACAAAATAGAGCATAACATTATTTAACCAGTTCAGTAAGGCCAGTTGCTTGATTAAGAGACAACTTCTCACTCTAAAAATAGACCCACGGTTGTTGCTAGACCCAACTTCTTCCTGTAACGGCAGGACCTGATGGCTCTCTGCCCCTGTCACAGTACTCTGTCTCATCACCTCTCCTCCCTCTTCCTCAGGGCGAGCCTGGAGAGCCTGGGCCTAAAGGAAGCCAGGTAACATGACCACAAGTCTGTTCTGCTCCCTTCCTTTTCTCACAGTGAACTGCAGCCTTAGCCTACTTAGTCCCCAGGCTCCTAGCCAACGGGAGGTAGCATTCAGGATATTTTAAGAGGGTGGTTTCAGACCATTTATTTGCATGGTGAGGCCATGATTTCTTTCTAGATTTCAAGCTGAGAATGGTGTTCACAGAGTCAGTATCTGTTGTTGTCAACATATACATTGCTGAATACATTGCTTACATGCATTATTTGTTACAGCTCTTCCAATAAGATTTGTATAAACTCAGGCAAGGTTGAAGAACTTGTGTAGTCTTAAGTGTAGTCTATGACAGATACCATCTCTCTCTGCGTTGTATATCGCAAACGTGTTGAGTGACCTTGTGGGTATTGTCGTTGCAGGGAGAGAGGGCCACTGATGGCCAGTCTGGGAGCCCTGGCACACCGGTATGCACCTCCATCCTCTCTGACCTTTTGACCTTCAGTGCATGCATGCCTCATACAGAGTCCATGTCGTCCGTTTGCTACTGTCACTCAATCAGGCAGCTTCTTTTGTATTATGAGTGTCAAACCGTGACCAGGAAAGAACTCTGTTATTTTGAAAGTGGTCATTGTTGGAAAAAAATATCAAGGGTCTTCACCTCTTAATGGTGTGTTATGTGGATTAATACTGACCTTTAACCTGTCTTTGATCATTACTGTTTCTGGGCAGCTTTGAGTGTGTGTTATCTGTGTCTTACAGGGAGGACCTGGACCTCGTGGAAGCAAGGGAGAGGTAAGTGTTTTGCTTTAGACCTACAGGACAGCTATTGACTATTGAAAGCAATCGTCAGGCATCTTAAACCATGAATACAATGAATACAAAACAAGAGTTCTCTGTCTCTTCTGCAATAAGCGTAATTTTCAAAGCAAGACCACATCACTTTTTCAGAGGGAACTCATGTTCTCTGTGGTGCAGTAGTTCAGTTTAATACTTCCCTGTAATGGCCAAGTAGCAGCAGTGTGTTTGTATGTAACTCAATGTTTTCTGTTTATTTTAATTTTATTTTTATTTACACTCAAGGCCACTTTACAAAGTCTAAGCAAAACAAAGAGGTTGAGGAAGAAAAATGGGGTAGTGGATGATGAGAAATGTTCATAAAACAGAAAGGTCTTGAGAGGAACTTTGAAGAAAGGAAGGAAGGAGCAGTCACGGAGGGGTTGAGGGTGGGAATTCCAGAGCTTAGGGGCCATGGTACTGAGGGGCCTGCAGTTGTATAGTGGGAGAGTATAATACATAAATTATTCTTTGCTCAAATGTATGACTATGACTGCTGCTTTTCATAAAGGCATAGAATAAGACAGTAAGGTTTTTGATAGCTGTGACTTAATGTTATATTTGTTTGTTTGTTTGTTTAAAAATACTGTTTGCATAAAAACACTGTTTGCATAAAAACACTGTTTCCTTATGATCCATGTAACTCAGTATATGCTCTTTATGTAACTCAGCGTATGGTCTGCACATCTGTGCATCTGTCATTGTTCCCTGACTAGAGGGGCGAAGCAGGAGAGCCTGGGGGCAGAGGGGCAGACGGGAGGAATGGGGACGGGGGCCCCGCAGGAGCTGTTGGGGCCCGGGGATTTCCAGGCCAGGACGGACCACCAGGGCTGCCAGGTGTACCTGGGTACCCAGGGAAACCTGTGAGTGTGATGCTAGTTCTCTCAAAAGTGTGTGTGTGTGTGTGTGTGTGTGTGTGTGTGTGTGTGTGTGTGTGTGTGTGTGCGTGTGCGTCTGTGTGTATGGTATGAACACTGCAAATCTTAAATCCATTAAGTCTCAACTAGATATTGATTCCATCTCAAAGTGGTAGAGAAGACTCACATGCTCTTTGAAATATTCACCACAAAAGCCAAACCATATTTCAAAAACACCAGAAACAGTGAATTTTCATGTGTGTGTGTGACTCACCCATGCCATTGTGATCTCAGGGAAAGCCCCCTTCAGAAGAACACCTCATGAAAATCTGCGCTACTGTGCTGCAGAGTAAGTTACCCTTCAAGCTGTTCTTTTTGCACATATTCACTCTGTCACTCATGTTTTATGCACTGATATATGATGTGATAGCATGGACCTGGGGAAGGCCAATACAAGGTTATCCTTCTTACCTCATGGCCTGTGCAGATTACCAAGTCAGACTAATGTAGGCGATCAGAGAACCATAAATGGTTGCCACATCCTGGTCGGGAGATTAGATCATGTAGCATATCGTACTTTCTGCCTGTCATCATAGTGTCAGTGTCAATACAGGAGTCGTCTGAGGATCCCCCAGAAAATGAACATGCTAGAGTTTTGAACGTGAAGTCGTTGAACATCGTAGACAATAAATTGCTGGTCATTGAATATGTCACATTACAAGGCATATTCCTCCTTTGGTGTCATTTCCAACTTTTTATATTCGGGCACGACACTGGTAATTTGTCTGCTCCAACAAAAAAGGGAGCAAAATCTGGCTTAAATTGCGTAATGTGCACAGGCCATTAGAGGTTTGTTTTTTTCTATTATAGAGAAGGTTAAGGCATCTACAGTGTATCCTTAATTTCTTTTGGATTGACTGTTGTAACCGAGTGTTTACTTTAAAGTTGTCTTGCCACCAAAAGATGTTATATGACCATCTGGGCATAGCCAATTCATCTCCATAGTATTCTCGCAGGATAAACACAGCCACATCTTTTCAACCCAGTGAGTTGAGAAGGGGAAACATCTGGTGTAGTGAGCCATACCATGCTCCTTTCACTTCTGCATTTTGAAAAAGAAACAGATCGTAAATCTCTGTAGCCCACACAATATTGCCCAATCCTAACTTGCCCACACCCTATTTTAAAGCCCAGGCCATTGGAGATTGCACCATTTCGACCATAACGAAACCTTCACCATTTAGCAACTGCAACAGCTGTATCTCAATTTCAGTTTAAGAAAGAGCGTTGCTCTGTTGAAGTTGTCTCAATAACAGAAATAGGTCCTTAATATGTTTGCAAAGGTCATTTACATGTAACATAATTTAAATGTTGTTGGGTTGCATTTACTGTATCTAAATGTGTTAAAGAGACATGACCATAACAATACATACAGTATTAGCTGCAAGCAGCAATCAGGGGGCTAAGCGGTTAGGCTGGAGTTGCCATGGCAACTCAGTGCTGTTACATCCAAAGATTCTAGAACAGAGCAAGATGGATCAGTTGCGTCAAAAGAATGAAGTACGGTACAGCCAGGGCGCCATTTCGGTAAGCTCAGCAACATTTCAGACACAGTTCCAATCATATAAACCCACCTCAACAGCTGTTTTTGCCGTTGCCAGCTGTTTTTTGTTTTGTTTTGTTACTCGGTAATGATCTGGCCGTGTGAAAGGCACGATTTATTACTTTTCGGCTTACCAAAATGGCGCCCATGGAGCGTTAGAATGTACTTCAAAAAATCCAACGTATTCTCCGGCCAGTGATCCATCTTGCTCTGTTCTAGAACCTTTGGTTACATCTGACATATGGCTGCTGTCAGAGCAAGTTCCTTCTTGCTACCAAAGATTGACTGAGATAGATAGTCACTTCCTATATGGCGGCCTCACCACGGATTTCGATTGGCTGTGTTGGGTGAATGCTCCTGAATATGGCTTCAAAATTCAAGGCATATCTAAAGCTCAGTCTGCAGTTCATCTGTGCCCAGTTTTGTGACAATTGGACAATATCTGTGAGTTGTGAAAATGTTTTGGTGTGTTGGACAAAATCCAAGATGGCGGCAATATCGGACATGTTGATGCCACAAGTTGGTTTGTGTCGGCCTTAGGAGCTCCCATGGTATTGATATGACAGACATCCCTAGTAAGTTTTTTGCAATTGCGTACACATCAAGAGTTACAAGCTAAAATGCATTTTTGCTAATTGCAGGGACAATTGCTGGGGCCCCATGGGGTCACAGGTCAACAAATGTGTTGAGCGTCCTCCTCCTTATGGGGTCAGAAGTCCATGTACTAATTTTGGTGTTGATACCAGGGGGTCAAGACCATGCTTCGGCACGTTAGCATACGCCATTTTCAAGTATGGTGCCGCATGGAGCATTTAGAACCAGCTCTGTGCACGAGAGTCTGTGTTGGGCACAAGCTCTCATGCGCGTACATGTTGGTGGGCAGGTACCTATCCAACGGCTACAGCTAAACGTTACTCAGGAACTTGGCACATGGTTATAGCCGACTGGCACTGGATACAAGCTCCAGTGTTCAATATGCCGTTGACTATGAATTGGCCAGATTTACTAGCATTGCCTCCGCCATTCATTTGAATGGAGTGCGGGACTTAGTCATACTCTCCAGTTATATATAATATCACCATGAAATGATACATGAAAGTGTAGCTGAGCTCACTTCCTGTTTGGCGGCTTCACCACTGATTTGTTTGGTGGTCAATGGTGAATGGTTTTATATATGGCTTCAAAACGCACGACTGTTGTGAGGCATACACTGAAGATGGTCTTGGTTTTGATAAAATCCAACATGCCAAATCATAGCGGAAATTGACATCATTGGGTGCGTTGAACTTGGCTTGATCCAAGGATAACAAAGACACTTCATTTTTGAAGTTCAGGCATACGGGTCAAATGTGCGTGAACGTACGTCCCACTTTGACCTGTTGGTGGCGCTAGAACACTCGAGGTGCCAACATGAAACTTGGTGAAATGAATCATAGGACTGTTCATAATGAGTGTGCCAAATTTCACTTTATACCGAACAGTTTATGGGCTGCCATAGACTCCCATGGCGGAACAATAAAGAAAACGTGCAATGGCTTCACTGCTCGGCCCCCAATAAGAACACACTGCTACTTCTTTATCACCATATTACTACTAGTACTACTAGTGCTACTACTACTGATTCACATTTACCATGCTCTTCTCCTCTCTCCTTCCTCTAACTCCCTCTTCTCCTCTCTTCCCTCATCCACCTTCATCTTCAACCACTTTCTCCTCCTACGTCACCTTGACTAGTATTTCTAATGTAAGCATTCCTGTCCTATAGTAGCTATAGTGGTGTAGTCCTAACTAAAGTCTCCTCTACACTTCTTGCTGTAAGTCTCTTTGGATAGAAGTGTCTGCTAAATGAATGAATGTAAATGTACAACTGCTACTGCCACTACTACTAACACTACTACTACAACCGATATTACTACAACAACAACAACTGCTACTGTCACTACTACTACAACTTATACTACTACTGCTACAACTGCTACTGCCACTACTACAACTGATACTGTATGCCTACTACTTCTACTTCTACTTCCTCTTCTATTTGTGCACTTTCAAGGGCTTCATGTTGATTTGAAACTGGGTCATTTTGTTGTGCTGCCTTTCTCCTCAGCATATCATGCTTTGGTTGAAATTGATCTCAACCTGCGGTCATCTATCTCTACCACAATCATTAGTATACTATAACCCCAAAACAGAAAAAGTTGGGACGTTGTGTAAAATGTGAATAAAAGCTGAATGAAATGATCTGCAAATCTGTCAAATTTAGTTGCACAGACAACATGTCAAAATGTTGAAAATGACAATTTTGACTATTTCATGGAAAATATATGTTAATTTTGAATTTGAGAATCCAGAGAAATCTTTGCAAACCAGGGGAAGAGCTGAAAAACAAATTGGATGGCTGTGGTCTTTTGGACCTCAGATGGCACTGCATCAACACCAGACTTGTTTCCAGACCTGTCATTGTGAGCTCAGGAAAACCAGGATAACCATTGTCTATGTGCACAGTTTGATACTCCATTCAAAAACTGCTGCCAAAATTGTGTTGAAAATACCACCGTATCTGGGCCTAAAATGAACTGAGGTAACATGGGAAAGGTCCTGTGGTTAGACTAATAAAAATGTGCCTTTCTTTTTTCGAAATCATGGACTCATCTGGTCTAAAGAGGAGAGGGCCTATACAAGTGTTCAACCTATCCAACTTGTATTAGTGCTCAGTTCAAAACCCAACATCTGTGACGGTGTGGGGGAGCATTAGTGCCTACAGCATGGGCATCTAGCATATTTGGCAAATCACAATCAATTATGAATGATGTATACAGGTTTTGGGCAATCCAGGTCCATGTCTTTTCCAGGGAAGACTTTGAATATTTCAGCGAAACAATGCCAAAATGAACTCTGCACATATTTTAACAGTATTTCTCCATAGAGGACGAGTTCAGGTGCTACGATTCTGCTTTTACAGAACGTTGTTAAATGAAGAGGTGAAGCAGCAGGTGAAGCATTCTCTGTCCCAATTTTTTTTTTAAAAAAACATATTGGTGCAGCTGGCATCAAACTCAAAATGAGCATATATTTTTCATTTTAGTCCAAATTATAGTTTTCAATATTTTGTCGTCTACGTCCTTTTTGCTGCTAAATTTGGGTTTGCAAGACTTGTATATTTCACATCACATTCTGTTTTTATTTGCACTTCACACAATGTCCCAACTTTTTCTGATATGGGGTTGTATGACAGCTTCTATTACAGCTGGCTCCTATGGCCCCCAATAGCTCCCCCCCCCCCCCCATCCTGCCATCCTCCTACTACTACTGTTATTGCACTGCTGCTACTACTTCTAATAATAATAATAATAATAATAATAATAATCTGTTATCCCCTTAGACCAGCTACCACAGTTCATGCAAATGATGGCAACCCGAAGCTGCAGGCACTGTGAGACGACTCAGGGGCCTCCAGGAGAACCAGGCTCTCCCGGGCCTAAGGGCCCCGGCGGAACGCCAGGGTACCCCGGTCGGCCTGGGTCACAGGGCTACCCCGGAACCCCCGGGAGAAGAGGGGACATGGGGATGAAAGGTGAGAGATGCCACCACCAATGCCACATTTACAGGATATACGATGGAGTAAGAGTACACCATCAATGCCACATTTACAGGATATACGATGGAGTAAGAGTACACCATCAATGCCACATTTACAGGATATACGATGGAGTAAGAGTACACCATCAATGCCACATTTACAGGATATACGATGGAGTAAGAGTACACCATCAATGCCACATTTACAGGATATACGATGGAGTAAGAGTACACCATCAATGCCACATTGATGGTGCACTGACATGCTGACATGGACTGCCACTTAATATGTTTATGTGGGAACTTGAATTTAAAACACTAGCAAAAAACCCTACTGTTAAACACTGCATTTGGTACATTCTGTACACATCTGTATTGAACCTAATACCCTGTGCCTAAATGGTTTGGTACGAATATGTTTACCTTTACATCCCTACTGGCAGAATTCTTTCAAATAGTTCATTATGTAAATGCAAACATTTTTTCAAACAGTGAATTAATCTAGATCCAAAAGGACAAGCCAAAGTTTTCTTCAGCTCTATGTATTTTTGCGTGGCTTTCAGACTTTTGAGAAATGGATGTTGAAATGTGTCATGAGTCGCCTGTTTCCTTTCTCTCACAACCACAATTGCCTGTTAGAAGTGACACTGAACTATTGCACTGGTGCATCAGCACTACAGTATGCCTCTGTTGGTCCTGCCTCGCTCTGCAGCTGTGCCTTGTCCTCTGTGCAGGTGACATGGGTCCAGCTGGCATGAAGGGCTCCAAAGGCCACGGGGAGGTGGGGATGCCGGGCCCTCCCGGGCCAGTAGGTAAATAGTGGTGCTTACACACACACACACACACACACACACACACACACATGCAGTATACACACACACTGGCTGAGGGGCTTGTTTCCACAGGATGTTTGTGGTTTTGATTTCTGTGCACACTCAATCCAGAAAGGCAACAAAACAACCCAGCTCCATCCATTGTTATTTGGTCCTCATGCATGGATCTTATCACTATCTCCGACAGCAATGGCACATGCAAAAAGGACTTTATATTGTGTAGCACTCACCTACCCACAGATACTGCTAGCATGAAATAAAATTAGAAGAACAGCAGCTCACACACACACACACACACACACACACACACACACACACACACACACACACACACACACACACACAAGTACTATTAATGATGCTACATTTACTCCTTAATATTAGTACTATTACTACTTTTACTGTTGTATTTTTTCTGCAACTGCTACTATGACCAGTGTTGTAATGCTGTACTGCTACTAGGACCAGTGTTGTAATGCTGTACTGCTACTAGGACCAGTGTTGTAATGCTGTACTGCTACTAGGACCAGTGTTGTAATGCTGTACTGCTACTAGGACCAGTGTTGTAATGCTGTACTGCTACTAGGACCAGTGTTGTAATGCTGCCTATGGTGTTCTGGACAGGTCTGCAGGGGCCCAGGGGCAGTGATGGCCAGGGCTATCCAGGACCTTCAGGAGAACCAGGGAAGCCAGGAATGCCTGGAACCCCGGGCAAGCGAGGGCCTCCGGGCGAGACGGGCGTCTGTGACCCATCCTCCTGCTACCAGGCCTACAGGCAGGACAGCTACAGCAAAGGACCCAACTTCTAATGTCCACTCCCCCAACCCGTCCACCCATCTCAGCCTCAGTGGTCAGAACCTTGGCTTGTGCCATCAGACAGAGATCCTTGGCACCACGAGACTCTGGTATACATAGTGGTTCTCCTGTCAAACCTTTTCTGAGGGAGACAGAGTTTGTGCACATTGCCATGACATTGTAAACTGTTTCGAAATCACATCTGCTTTGCCGTTTCTGTCTCTTCGAGTCCAATGGCGGGGTTATGGTTGTTGTCAAGTCGGCAGATAAGTACATTGACAAAGATAGAAATAGATGGGACAACGTTCAACTTCCTCAGAGCAACATCTTCAACACACTCACAAGACAGATCTTGAGAAGGAGTGCAAAGACGACATGTAGCTCAACACTAAATGGGTGCTATCTTTCTCCAGGAATTGCACTCTAGTCAGTATTGATGAGATTCTGTGAAAGCATAAATCATTAATATGCCAAACTGTTTTTGTTTGTTTGTTCGTCGTATAATACTCTATCCATGTTCTAGACTCTGATATCTCAGTTCTGTTTTCTTCTTGTAATATACTAAACAATGCACTGCTCTGCCTGGGTCCTGCTACCTCTTTCTGGATGTGAAGCAACCCATATTTCACCAAAAACACATCTGTTCGCCGAAGGATAGGGAAGACGATGTATGTGAAAAGAAAATGATGATCTTGCCCTTTTGTATGCGTACGTTTGATCGTTATGACTCATTTGAAGTTCAGATGCGTGCATGAAGGTTCCTATTCCTATTCCTAACAATATTCAGTGATATGGTGATATGGTCATGCATTGAAGTCAGTCTGTTTCTTTGCGACTACTAAATATTCTTTGTCTAATCCCTCTAGTGCAACTTTTTCCCCTGATTGTGTTATTTGAAATTAGTGAAGTTCATTTAGTGAGACTGTCCATTCTTCAAGGCCTATGTTGTAAGTCCTGATGATGCATATTCTGACTCAGAAGACCTTTGGCCCATGGAGCATATTGAAGGGACCGGATGTTTATGTATTGGCCTATCCATATTGTTATGTTGTCTTTAATTAATTAAACTATGGCTTTGTTGTGTTTTAATACAGAAAAAATATGTTATTGTGCTCTTTCACTTATTAAAAATGTGTTTTCTTTTTTAAAGTTGCCTAGCGTGTGTTGGATAATTGCATTCAATTATTGTGTCATTTTCTGTGACAATTCTACGCCAGCACTAACTCAGCACCGATTTCTACGTATTTCCTTAGAGATTGTATTATCTATGTTCTTGGAACGATTGTAACCCCTCACATTTCTCAGTTCCTGCTCTCGTTGAAGGCTGAGAAGACTGCCTACTCCTGCCTGAACAGGATGTTGAGCTCTAGTCATATCTCTCACAGCCAGGGCAGACACATGCACTGGCAGGGCTGACGAGCTGCACACAGGTCTGGCCTCATCATCCTCGTCCTTACTGCTGCATCCCCCACAGGTAATGACAAGTAGGCACTATTAACTTTAGATTTCAACGGGATTTTCTGGCAATTTTCTATTGATTTTTATTTACTTTTTACTATTTTTTTTTCTTCAGGTTGACACATGAATACTACTGCTATGGATTATTATAACTTTCTGGAATATCTGAACGAAAACAACAACTCTGATGGATCTAACCAACCTTACGTAGAAGATGTCCATGTACATTTATGTCTGAAGACTGCTTTTGTAGACTTTGGTGCCAAGTACCTCCCGCCGTTCTTCTACATCAACTTCATCATCAGCGTGCTGGGGAACGGCCTGGTCCTCTACATCATCTACAGGTATGAGAAGCTCAGCACCGTCACCAACATCTTCCTGCTCAATCTGGTCATCTCAGACCTGCTGTTTGCCTGCTGCCTCCCCTTCAATGCCGTCTACCACGCCTCGGAGTGGATCTTTGGCCGGGCCATGTGCAAGCTGGTGGCCAGCCTGTTCTCTATTGGATTCTACAGCTCCATCCTCTTCCTCACGCTCATGACCTTTGATCGCTACCTGGCCGTGGTGCACGCCATCACCGCCGCCAAGCAGAGACGGAAGGCCTACGCCATCAGCTCCTCCGTCGTGGTGTGGGTGGTGAGTTTGGCATCTAGCGTCAAAGAGCTGGTCCTGCACGACACACACTCCGATGAACAATATGGCGAGTTGTGTGAGAATGTTGGTTATAGCCAAGACACTCTGACCAAGTGGAAGCTGTTTGGCTACTACCTACAGTTCTTTGTCTTCTTCTTGATCCCTGCAGCAATTGTGCTTTACTGCTACATGCGTATCACTGTGAGGGTCCTCTCCACGCGCATGAGAGAGAAGTGCAGAGCGGTGAAGCTGATCTTTGTCATCGTGCTCACCTTCTTCATCTGCTGGACCCCCTACAACATCGTCATCCTCCTGAAGGCTCTGGAGGAGTCTTTCAGCACAGAATGCCCATCAGATTCCCTTGACTATGCTCACTTTATCACACGTAACCTGGCTTACCTCTACTGCTGCATCAGTCCTCTCTTGTACACTTTTGTGGGGAAGAAGTTTCAGAATCACTTAAGGAGAATGCTGGCCAGATACTTCCCAGGGCTGAAGATCACCGTGTGGGAGAGCAGGAGCAGCAGGACAACTTCACACAAGAGTCCGTACACAACCGATTACTGAAGGCCAAGGGGCAGCACTCGCCTGGGAACAGCATACACAAGACACATGTGACGGGTAATGCCTTTGGAAGACTGATTCTCCATTTGGGGTATACTGACAGAATGTACAGTAGTCATTTGAAAAAGAAGGTTTCAAAATGTCAGACTTTTCAGTGTCACTTTTTTTTTTTTTTTAAATATATGCAAGACGTAATGCACTCCCTGCCCTGCATCTTCTTGAGGTACTAGTAACAGTTTGCTTTACATAAATTACTATAGATATCGGATGTACAGTAGCAATGTAATATATTCACTGGTTTTGTACTTTTCAATCATTATTTCTTCCTTGTTCAAACAACTTGTTTTGTTTTGCACACTTGAGGCCCATGGCTTAGTGTGACTATGGCTTGAATAGTGACTATTGTCTATGGCTTAAATAAGCTTCATGTTTTTAGAGTTGTGTCTTTATATGACAATCCCAAATCAGACAAATGATGACAATTTTTTGAATATTTGAAAGAACATCTGTTTAATTTCTTTAAATGTGAAATGTGCCATAAATTGAATTAAATGACTAAAGGCTCCAGGACTTCTGTGGTTATTTCATCATATATTGTGTCATAGAAAACACAATTGCCGTTGACACAATTGACTGAAAAAGTATTATACTGTAATAACATGTTGAAGTGCAGCATTGAGAAATATACTTGTCCAGATGGCAACAATATGCTTCATACATATTCCATGACAATACTACCTTAGTAATTTCTTCTTCTGTCTCTTCTTTGATTCAAGGCTTAAAAATGTAACTTAGACTCTTTGAAAGTAGTCATCATTATTTTTCTTCATGGGTTTCCCATTCATATGCAGACATTCAGTGTCCTGTTGTAGACACAGAGAAGAGGTGACAGGAGCCATCTATTGGCCACGAGTGGCTATGTGTTACTGGCAATGATCTGAAGCTAACTGCTGAACCAGCAGCTGAAGACACTGTCTAAGGAAGAGGTAACTGTCATGGTGTTGCAGCTCTTTACTGCTGTACTCCAGCTTCAATCAAGCAGAAGGGCACTTTGAACAGACAATAGTGGCTAGAAGAATGATGAGCCTCAACGAGTCTCTCCTCAGCCAGCCTTTCTGCACCATCCTTCAGAGTTTTTGCTCTGAAACACCTCACCCACAGTTTGCTCCACCTGACATACTGTCCACACAAACAAATGCTTTTACACACTGAGCAATACATGTTCTGCAAACACATGCAACCCCTACAGGCCCTACTGGATGAAAAGCATAATGTTTCAAAAATCCATCTCTAGCTGTTTCATAATGTTAGTTATTTCGTACACAAGAGAGGTGTTAAATTCCTTATGCTATAGGTAGGGGATTTCCCACAAGCCTATTTCCATATCAAAAAGAAAATCATCAACAAAGTAGGCTACCCTATGTATGCAAAAAACATCACCAATAGAGAACTCTCTGAGAGCATTTCTGTGGGGTGATCAAGCAGGCACTTTCCTTCATGGTTGTTTTGTTTGTGTGTGTCCCAGACCCAACCCACTCCTCACTAGCCTTGTCCTACCATACTCTCGAACATTCATATTGTGTAGAGAGTCTGGCCACTTTCCATTGCAAAGCGTGAACTTCCTTGAATGCGGATACTCTATTGATGTTACTATTGGATCTGCCCAGAGCCACTCAGATCTGCCATTGGGGCAGCCGTAACCTACTGGTTAGGGCTTCGGGCTTGTAACCTGAGGGTTGCCGGCTCGATCCCCGACCAGTCCACGGTTGAAGTGCCCTTGAGCGGCACCTAACCCTTCACTGCTCCCCGAGCGCCGCTGGTTGGGCAGGCAGCTCACTGCTCTGGGTTGTGTGATTCACCTCACTATGTGTTCACTGTGTGCTGCTGTGTGTTCACTAATTCGGTTAAATTGGGTTAAATGCAGAGAACTGAATTTCCCTCACGGGATCAAAATAGTATATTCATTTGGTCGTGACGTGACATGCTCAAACTAGCGCACAACCTCAACGTCATCGTTCTCAGCTCTGTTCGTTGATTGGACCTGCACATTTTTGTCTTGAGAAAACCTGTGAATATACTGTAGAAAGTGGCAGAAAATGTGAACCGTGGAAAAATCTAAAGATTACATAAGATAGTTTGCTAGAAAGAAGTCTAAATATAACTGCTTTATTCCAGCTTGCTCTAAACCAAATAAAAATGCGACCAATGAGCATGGTGACTGACGAAATAAATTGATATGATGTGTTTAAATAAACCACTGTTGTCATACAGTTAAACAGGCCTGCATTGCAGCACATTAATTAAATATCAAGTGTTTTCCGTGTGTATATATTTAACCAACAGCATAAAATAGCAGAGTATCCTCACGTTTTCAGTAGCCTACCGCTGTTCCAGAAATCACAAATAAGAAGGTATCCGTTCGATTTCTGTTCATATTTTAGCAGATTCTAACGTAAGGAGCAAAGATTCTAGAACAGCAAGATGGATCACAGGGATAAGCTCCAGCGTCATCCCAGACGTTGGTTTTAGTGCAGTTGAACTGATCCGTCTTGGTCAGCTCTAGTGTCTTGGGTAAGGAGGCAGAACGAGACACCTGTCATACTCGTCATGGGGAGATTCTTCCAAACTGCCCTATCACAACTTTGAACTGACGTCATTGGGGTGGGTTTTGGCCAGCGCAGTTGCTTAAAAACGAACTGCGCTGAACTGCGCTGGCTGAGCTAAGACGCAGTCTCCCGAGATCTTGTATGGACATGTGACATGATGTCACGGGGGTAACTCCCACCGCGACTGCAAGAAGTCGGACATGATTTCTAACCAGTTTGCATTTCGTCTGTCCCAGTATGCACTCTGTTTAACCCAGCATGCATCACATCAAGTCAGATCTGCGCAGATTTTCGTCAAGTCAAACGCACCTACTGTATATGCCCCCCTAGAATAATATCGAATGTCTATCAGAACTGCCCGCCGCCAAATACCTGAAGCAACCCTGTATTTCGCATGCACGGTTAATAATAGGCGACGGACATTCGCCTACATTATTTACTGAAATGTGAAGGAGGCCAGCATTATTCGCGGACTAAGTGGAGCTAAATTAAGTTATTATTTTGCTGTCACTTCGTCTGTTTTATGGCCTAGAAGGTTGTATTTGGTATCTGTGGATAGCTCTAGCTCTCCTCTTTTATCTGACATGCAAGCCATATTTTTTGACCACGGTTTCACGAGTAGCCTAAATCAAACGAAGGTAGCGGTAGCCGAAGCTATGACATTCTTATTTGTTTGTCACTTCGTCTGTTTTATAACGATAAAGGATCGATGTGTTTGGTATCAATGGAAAGCTTTGTTTCTCCTCTTTTATTTAATATGCGTGTCATGTCTGTGCGATGCCCGGTCCCGGAGTAATTCAAGTGAGAGTGGCTGCGTGGGTGAACGCAGAGCAATATAGACTGTAAATATGATATAGCCTACTTTGATTTAAATTAATGATTTTATTTTATGTCTAGTCTTGTTGGAAAGCCCCAGTTCTGCTCTTTCATGCCATATAGGTCTCATCTCGCTGTGACTAATAATAGTGGAGCAATGTACCAGAGAAGAATGGGTGTGTTTTTTGACGCACTTTGCGTCCGTCGGGTCCGTTAAATTGACTTGGGAAAAAAATAGGATTTGTAAACTGTCGGAATGGGGGTACTAAAATGTGTCAGACTGGCAGCATGTCTAAATAGCAGCATGTCGAAATAGAGGCATGTCTAAATGGAAGCATGTCGTAGTGGTGGCATGTCTGATGGGCATTTCCCAGAATTCGGGTCAATTTATGTCCACTGGGTGTAATTATATGAAAAACAAACTAAATCTAATAAATTTGAGCACCACTAATTAGTATAAACAAAATCAAGCATAGACTTTTTTTATGGTTGCTCATACTAATGATTTTAACACATTTTATTGATGTTTTATGGTACAAAAACTATGTTTTGGTGTTGTCCCACACTAGAGTTTTTAGATGTCACGTCATATCTCAAACATTACTTATCACAAATTAATAAAAAAAAGTATGCATATGAATTAAATGTTACCTGAACTAATAGACTACATCCACAGATTAAGCATATATATGCATTTTATACTCTATTTTGCTCTATTTATACCTGTCCCATGGTTTTGCCGTCATTACCATCACACTCTACATAGAGGCACTTTCCTACTGTTTTTTCATCAAAAATGTATTTGGTAGCCATGGTAACATAATATCATAGTGGAGCACATGGATTTCAAGCTGCAAGACAGATGCCCTAATGTCCAGAAAAGTGACTAAATCCACTCTTTATTCTTCGTGTTGGGCATGTACACTTATTATGCGTCATTACCATACGTGTTGTATTTCTGTATTTTAAATATTTTTTAAATTCTTTTTTGTCACTTTAATAGTTAAATTGTGTACATTACACATAGAAAGCTATCTACACTTGCTTAGTCATCATCTTTGCTTTGGAAAGCTAGTTTTTTGAAAAAAATGTCATTACCAGCACAGTCATTACCAGCACATTTCCATCAG
Source organism: Sardina pilchardus (assembly GCF_963854185.1). NCBI lineage: Eukaryota > Metazoa > Chordata > Actinopteri > Clupeiformes > Clupeidae > Sardina > Sardina pilchardus. The sequence continues at coordinate 7,044,045 of NC_084995.1, forward strand.
TGATTTGTCATCACCGCCACAAAATGTCATTACCAGAACTGCAGTGTCATTACCATCACAATACAGATTTTTGGCAATAAATGATGTATAAATTACAAAAATATCAAACTATTATGTATTTTTGACAATGTTGGACAGTCTAGATGATCACTGTATTAGTTTACTATCAGTGATTTGTCATTATCACATCAAACTGTCATTACCAGAGCTGCAGTGTCATCACCATCACATACATATTTTTGCCAATAAATTAGGTATAAATTACAAAACTATCCAACAATTATATATTTTGACAATGTTTGACAGTCTAAATGATCACTGTATTAAAAAAGTTTTCATTTATGGCATTTCCTTAAAATAAGCTTATATTCAAAACTAGGGTAGATTGATGAATCAGAAATGTAGATACTAAAATGACTATAATTCATCTTGCAAGTAAAAAACAACAATACCATTGAGCTAAAGATGAAATAGATTTCAATAGAAACCAGAAAATGTTTTAAAAGCATTGATTTATCATTTAAGCTTCATTTTTTATATCTTTTTGATGATGTGATGGTAATGACACATTTACTTGACATAGTTAAGAAAATGGCAAAAAATAATAAATTCCCTTATTGTATGGTCTCAACCAAGCTCATAACGTCACTCCTGACTAAAGGACCATTAATTTGATGTATACCAATTAGTCAAATTTAGAATTGTGATTTTCAAAATTTCAGCAACCCAATTTGACCCCTAATCTGGGAAATACCTCCTGCGCAAACAAAATGTGTGCTCGTAGGCTCTGCATTAAGTTGATTACGGCTACGTGTTCATCAACTCTAGCAGTCTAGCAGGGAAGGTGGTGGATTTAAAAGTAGCCTAGAGACTATTTTGGCGCAGGTTATTGTTAATGCGTTGTTGCTGGTCGTCGAAATCATGCAGAATTGTAGCAGCACACGGCTCCAGCAATAGGCACGTTCAAGTTGGCTGCGCAGCACAAAAACTGCGCAGCACAAGATGCACGTGGTTAAAAATCTGTCCACGATGGTCTAGATGGGCGTGTTTTCGACTCGGCAGTCGGTATCACATGGCCTCAACTTATCGCGGGAGCAAGGCGTGGCCAAGCGGCTGCTCCGCAAAAGAGCAGCCGGTCTGGAGGTACTGCGGAGAGCAGCAGAGCCTAGACCCTGCCTTCATGATGTCAGGTCTTTGCCCTAATTGGCTTTTACATCCCTGACGTGTGTGCAGGTGTTTAGATGCCTCCCCATATCCACAAGAGTCCGTGCGGGTCCGTGCCTCGTGATTCGTCACATGGTCAAGTCTAGACCACGGGAAGTAGAGAGTGTACAACTTCATAGCAGCGTTTGTATCCCTGCCCCTGCTGCCGCCGGCAAATCTCGCTGCTGCAAAAGGTCAACTTGAACGCGCCTATTGTTGTTGTTCTGCCAAGTGTCTAGTCAGGTGAGGTCAAGCGCGGGGGCTGGACTAGAGGTTCGAGGTGGGGCTATGTCGTCATAACCCCAGATGTGCCTTTACACGGCAAAACGAAAACGGGGTTCTCAAAAACCTCCACCCTAGAAGCAGTTTTCAAAAACCATCGTTTTCAGCCGCCAAAACGGCGTCGTCGTGTAAACGAAAGGCCTAACTGATGAAAAAAAAACACAGTTTTTGAAAAAAACGTTGTCGTGTAAACAGCACCTCAAACTAGATGCGGAGAATTGCGCAAAGTGACTGTTCGCGTCTTCATCCCGCGAGTTTTGAGTGACGTGACATGGTCGCATTTTTGTGACATGATCACAAATTTTCTTCAAGTCGAACAACACGTCTAACCAGCATGCACTGCATATGACTCAAATTACGTTTCGACTGCATGCGTTTGCAGCCGACTTGACATGTCGAGTGCACCTAATCGTTCCCTGTTTACATCTGGAAGGCTGAGACGCATAAAGAACAAGAAGAACCTCGCTTGCAATTTATAGGCTATATTTATATATAGCCTATATATGTATACATATAGGCTACACGCTAAAGCTGTCGGGGAGCTCTGCAGAGAAATGTGCAAGCATAAAACGAGCGAAAATGAAAAACGAAACCGAAACTTAAGATGAAATTGCCAATCCTGCATAGTTTCTCTTTAACTTTAGAGTGTGGTTTTGCTTCATCCTTTAAAGAACGATTGTTTAGCCTTTAAAGTGTTTTAGTCAAGCTTATAGAGTAATGCTGTGTTAGAGTTTTAAGTGTAATAGTTTCTGCGTAGAGCCATATATAGGCAACATGTGCAACATGTGTGCTGTGTCGGAATTTTAAGTGTGAAGAGTTGTGGGAAGCCACCAGAAAAAGAAACAAAAGATAGACAAACAGCTGACTGTGATAAAAGGTGATAGATTGAGGTTCAGCTGGGGAAATACAAAAGCGTCCCGTTACCGGGGCTCTGGACACAGCTCTCCACCACCTCTTCTGGACTTCATCTACTGAGAGCAAGAAGATTATTTTTTTCTTATTAAATAAAGTCAGAACCCTAATCCTTGGTTAGGGATTCTGTTAAAAGGTAGCAGAGTCTTCCTTCGAGTTTTCTTTTTGCCTCCCCTGTGTCAACGAGAATATTGAACTTCTTGCAAGAGGCGCACGCCTACAGAGGAGACCAGGCGGGAAGCTGGTAAGATTGTCCGTTTGAGGGCTTACTTTCTACGACACTGTTAATGGGCAAAAACTTACTGCACAATACACTGACATACACTGGAGTAGCAAACTCAGCTGTGTATTTAGGAAGGGAAGTCCTGCACTGATGCAGTCACAAAACCAACCAGACTTTATTTAGCGGGCGTGTTTCTGTAAAGAATAAGGTTCACCATCGTGCATTCACCATCGTGCCCTGGAGTCTGACAGACACAGTCATCGTCATTGAGTAAGTACAACCAATATGCTTTATCTTGTAAAATAAATAATCTGTCAGATTATTTATTTTACAATATAAAATTAGATAAAAAAGGTTTGCAGCTTTGAAACCACCATGGATTATAATCAAGAAGAGGACTAATTGTACTTTTTGACCCTTAATGACACAAGTATGGAGAATGAGACGTAGGCCTATGTAACAGATGGAGTGGTGCGTTATTGTCTGAAGGCTGCTGTTGTAGACTTTGGTGCCAAGTACTATTGATTTTTTATCTACTTTTTACTTTTTTTTCAGGTTAACATGAATACCACTGCTATGGATTATTATACATTTCTGGAATATCTGAACGAAAACAACAACTCTGATGGATCTAACCAACCTTACGAAGAAGGGGTCTTTGTACCTTTATGTCCGAAGACTGCTGTTGTAGACTTTAGTGCCAAGTACCTCCCGCCGTTCTTCTACATCAACTTCATCATCAGCGTGCTGGGGAACGGCCTGGTCCTCTACATCATCTACAGGTATGAGAAGCTCAGCACCGTCACCAACATCTTCCTGCTCAATCTGGTCATCTCAGACCTGCTGTTTGCCTGCTGCCTCCCCTTCAATGCCGTCTACCACGCCTCGGAGTGGATCTTTGGCCGGGCCATGTGCAAGCTGGTGGCCAGCCTGTTCTCTATTGGATTCTACAGCTCCATCCTCTTCCTCACGCTCATGACCTTTGATCGCTACCTGGCCGTGGTGCACGCCATCACCGCAGCCAAGCAGAGACGGAAGGCCTACGCCATCAGCTCCTCCGTCGTGGTGTGGGTGGTGAGTTTGGCATCTAGCGTCAAAGAGCTGGTCCTGCACGACACACACTCCGATGAACAATATGGCGAGTTGTGTGAGAATGTTGGTTATAGCCAAGACACTCTGACCAAGTGGAAGCTGTTTGGCTACTACCTACAGTTCTTTGTCTTCTTCTTGATCCCTGCAGCAATTGTGCTTTACTGCTACATGCGTATCACTGTGAGGGTCCTCTCCACACGCATGAGAGAGAAGTGCAGAGCGGTGAAGCTGATCTTTGTCATCGTGCTCACCTTCTTCATCTGCTGGACCCCCTACAACATCGTCATCCTCCTGAAGGCTCTGGAGGAGTCTTTCAGCACAGAATGCCCATCAGATTCCCTCGACTACGCTCTTTTTATCACACGTAACCTGGCTTTCCTCTACTGCTGCATCAGTCCTCTCTTGTACACTTTTGTGGGGAAGAAGTTTCAGAATCACTTAAGGAGAATGCTGGCCAGATACTTCCCAGGGCTGAAGATCACCGTGTGGGAGAGCAGGAGCAGCAGGACAACTTCACAAATGTGACGGGTAATGCCTTTGGAAGACTGATTGTCCATTTGTGGTATACTGACAGAATGTACAGTAGTCATTTGAAAAAGAAGGTTTCAAAAGACTGTAGAAAGTGGCAGAAAATGTGAACTGTGGAAAAGTAAAAAGATTACACAAGATAGTTTGCTAGAAAGAAGTCTAAATATAGCTGCTTTATTCCAGCTTGCTCTAAACCAAATAAAAATGTGCAAATGCGGCAATGATAGATAACTTGTGTGAAAAGAATATTTACTTAGACTAGAAGAGTGATTTTACGTAAAGCTTAAGTGTGGTTTTGTTTAACTTTAGAGTGTGTTTTTGCTTAATCCTTTAAAGAACGATTGTTTAGCCTTTAAAGTGTTTTAGTCAAGCTTATAGAGTAATGCTGTGTTAGAGTTTTAAGTGTAATAGTTTCTGCGTAGAGCCATGTATAGGCAACATCTGTGTGCTGTGTCGGAATTTTAAGTGTGAAGAGTTGTGGGAAGCCACCAGAAAAAGAAACAAAAGATAGACAAACAGCTGACTGTGATAAAAGGTGATAGATTGAGGTTCAGCTGGGGAAATACAAAAACGTTCCGTTACCGGGGCTCTGGACACAGCTCTCCACCACCTCTTCTGGACTTCATCTACTGAGAGCAAGAAGATTTTTCTTATTGAATAAAGTCAGAACCCTAACCCTTGGTTAGGTATTCTGTTAAAAGGTAGCAGAGTCTTTCTTCGAGTTTTCTTTTTGCCTCCCCTGTGTCAACGAGAATATTGAACTTCTTGCGAGAGGCGCACGCCTACAGAGGAGACCAGGCGGGAAGCTGGTAAGATTGTCCATTTGAGGGCTTACTTTCTAAGACACTGTTAATGGGCAAAAACGAACTGCACAATACACTGGCATACAGTACACTGGAGTAGCGAACTCATCTGTGTATTTAGGAAGGGAAGTCCTATGCACTGATGCAGTCACAAAACCAACCGGACTTTATTTAGCGGGCGTGTTTCTGTAAAGAATAAGGTTCGGGGGCCTTACAAGGTCCAAATGCACATCACACAAGCAAAGATACGGAAATCTGTTTTTAGTAACTACTAATGTATGTAAAAACGGAGTACAAATTATCCATTAGATCTGTTATATGCCCTGAGTGCTATACAGATTTGTCCTAGAAAAGGTCCATATTGAATCACTTGGCCCTGTGAATAGAATTAGACTAAGTTTGTTGCATGTTTCCGGTGGGATAAGAGAAACTGTTTCCCCCAGCCGTGTCACACAACTTACAATTAACCCCAACTATTCACCCTCGTCACAAGGAGGAGAATATTATCTGAATTCCCAATCCCAAATTAGATTTACTAGTCGTCTTCTATGTCATAGAAATCTGTCACTAGAACAGTTATATCTTTCTGTGACCACGAGGAATAGGTCCCCTTTGTCACTCCATTGACGGGCGATATTTGCAAGATGTAATGCACTCCCTGCCCTGCATCTTGAGGTAATAGTAATAGTTTGCTTTGCATAAATTACTATCGGATGTACAGTAGCAATGTAATATATTCACTGGTTTTGTACTTTTTCAAGCATTATTTCTTCCTTGTTCAAACCATTTGTTTTGTTTTGCTCAATTTGAATTTGAGGCCCATGGCTTAGTGTGAGTATAGCTTGAATAGTGACTATTGTCATTATGGCTTAAATAAGCTTCATGTTTAAGAGTTGTGTACAGTAGGCTATATGGCAATCCCAAATCAGACAAATGATATTTGAAAGAACATCTGCTTAATTTCTTTAAATGTGAAATGTGCCATAAATTGAATTAAATGACTAAAGGCTCCAGGACTTCTGTGGTTATTTCCTCATATATTGTGTCATAGAAAACACAATTGCCGTTGACACAATTGACTGAAAAAGTATTATACTGTAAAAACATGTTGAAGTGCAGCATTGAGAAATATACTTGTCCAGATGGCAACAATATGCTTCATACATATTCCATGACAATTAGATTAGATGAGATTATCTTTAATGTCCCCAAGGGGCAATTTGGTGCACAGCTGATAATAGTCAACACAAACATACAATCATACAATCAAGCACACATACAATACAAACAAAAAGCAGCAATCAGTAGTCAGGTCCATTGATATAGGCTAAAAGTAACTAAATGACCTAATGACTTCAGGGGGAATTCTCCCCTTTGCGCGTAAATAGCGTGTAAGCTTTTCTTTACGCGCTTGTGTTGCGCGTCTCTCTGGGGGTATTCACACCTGCCTTGTTTAGTTCGATTAAAACGAACTCAAGTTCGTTTCTTGCTTGGTTCGGACCTTTTTGACTGGTGTGAATACAATCACTCGAACTCTAGTGCGGACCAAACAAGCGGACCGAGACCCAGCTGAGGAGGTGGTCTCGGAGCGGTTCCTATCGAACCCTGGTGCGGTTCGTTTATGGTGTGAAAGCAGACCGACCTCGATCCGACCCAGTTACAGAAATCTACCTTTTTTGGATTTGACGAGCTCCCGTAGTTTTTGCGCATTATGGGAAATGTAGGATAGCTCCGTGACGCACAACAGCTGTAAGCAGCAGTGGGCTAACGCTTTTTTGCCAACAATAATTTGATTTTGCATCTCCTACTCGTTCCGTCTTCCGTAGGCCTGCTGTTAGCATGTTGGACACACATGAGAGCTCTTCTCAGCTGTTTTGTTGCACGTCTTTGTCGTTGCAAAATTACGAGCATGATATTGTTAAACTTGCATCAAACGGTCTTGACGCTCAAGCACTTCTGCAAAGCTGTAACTGTATAAACTATATTGCTAGGATAATAACGAGTACAGTACGCAAACATAGTATTTACGTGGGCCAACTTTGACAATAGCCGTGTTCAAGTTCAACTCCAAATGACCTTTTGCAGCAACGAGAGCTGCCGGTGGCAGCAGGGGCGGGGATGCAAACGCTGCTATGAAGTTGTACACTCTCTACTTCCCGTAGTGTAGACTTGGCTAGACTTGACCATGTGACGAATCACGAGGTACGGACCAGCACGGACTCTTGTGGATATGGGGAGGCATCTAAACACCTGCACACACGTCAGGGATGTAAAAGCCAATTAGGGCAAAGACCTGACGTCATGAAGGCAGGGTCTAGGCTCCGCTGCTCTCCGCAGTACCTCCAGACCGGCTGCTCTTTTGCGGAGCAGCCGCCTGGCCACGCCTTGCTCCCGCGATAAGTTGAGGCCATGTGATACCGACTGCCGAGTCGAAAACACGCCCATCTAGACCATCGTGGACAGATTTTTAACCACGTGCATCTTGTGCTGCGCAGTTTTTGTGCTGCGCAGCCAACTTGAACGCGCCTTTTGGCTTCCTATTCTTCACCCCACCTACACGTTTACCAGCCAATGGTTGAACGACCTTAGCACATGTGCTTTTGTTTATAAATTCTGGTCCGGTTGCAATTAATCACGGTGTGAAAGCGAACCACACTAAAAAAGAAAAAAAGAAAAAAAAATTGGTCCGGACCAAATAAGTGAACTAACGGACCTTCCTGGTGTGAATACGCCCTCTGTTAAGCGGATTCTCCCATCTCCGCTTCTGTCACACCCACACCGCGCAAATTCGACATCAAGGTGGGCTTATGAAAGAGGCGTGATTTATTTAAAAAAAAGAACCAGACTGATCCACCACCTCCTTAATTGAGGTTGATATGAAAACGTGGAACGTGGGCTTTCTCAATGACCTTCTGAATGCCATTTAAATCCAGAAAGAACACCAACCAGTCTTCGATTTTGAAAACGTATGCAAGGTGAACTGAATAAAGAACTGCCTACAGTAAAATGATGTGTCATCACATAGCTTAACAAAGAAATTACTTCACGAAATTTCACTTTTGCTTTGACGTTTGTTTATAAAGAGTCAAGACATGCTTGACAGCATACTTCGTTAGAATCTGCTTCATTAGCATCTGCTAATGTGTGTAGATTTATAATTCAAACACTCACAGTTGACTACAAGGTTTCGCTAGCAGCTGCCTCGCATAATATCAATTTATCTATATGCTAAGAAATATGTAGACTGACATCTGCAGCTTCGAACACAGTAGACCCCACTGGCATAACGAGTTCAATCTCCATTACAAACGAATTAAAAGACGAGAGAATAAACTATGCTGCTCCACTATAGTGCAGATGTCTGTGCGCATGTATGGAAGACTTCGGTGAAGTTGGGAAGAAATGGGCAGATTCTAACGAAGTATGCTATGGGATTAAGACTTCACGTCAAGTTAAAACTGAAGATGCACAATCGGTAAGCTCCAATACTCAAAGTGGGTGATTATAACGGGGTTTTCACTATTTAACAATGTAGCCTCATGGATGAGGTAATGTCGTGACACTGTAATGCGGAAAACATGAGACCGTGTCAGCTTATAAGCATCACATTTGATACTGCAATGTCGATTAGTAACGTTCCGTGTTGCCTACATGTATTTAGAGCTAGGCCTACTAGGACATGAACAATATGCTGTTTCACCTTAGTGGCGCTCGACCTTATTCCAGCCCTCCAGCGTGCGTAGCTGGAAAAGTGCTTCAGCCATGGCAGAATGCGCGCAAGAGTTGTAGATATAAGAAAAGCCCAGATTTTGGGGTTGCTCCAGACAGAACGTCAGACATCCATGAGCTCGGTATTAGAAGCGTTCTGATTGGTCAGATTGTCTGTCAATCAAACGCTGGCGAAAGGTCAATTCCCCCCTTAAGCTGGGCTCAAACTACACGATTTAAAAATCGTATGCGATTTTGACGTCGGGTTGCAGCGCACACATAAAGAGAATCGCAACCGATTATCGTGTCTCCAATCGTAAACATGCTCACACTACACGACTGTTCCGCACGATTAGGCCTACAAGATTTTTCCTGCGATTGACTTGTTACGTAGGCTATATTCCGTGATGACGTGTGAGATGAAAACTCAGTACATTTTCCTGAAAGCATGTCACACCCGTTCTTCAGTCGGGTAGACTAGCCTTCATGGCATTACAATGATAACATGACCCAAAGCTGGGACCACCAAAAACGGGGAACATTGAATGGGATAGAGTTGCAATCTAGTTCACCGAAGTTCGTTGCAATGAAATAAACTTTCGGAACGGTTTGTTTGATGCGGAATTTCGCATGCGAAAAAGAGCTCCTGATATGATTTCGCAGGGTTTCATTAAGGACGACGAGCAGGCAGCAAAGTCTGACAGAATGGGTGATCTTGCTGGCCGCGATGACTAGGCCATAACGTTACAGAGTTTACTTTACAGCAAATCTCCCAGTCAAGAGTGCGAACTCCTCACATGCAGCTTTCCCCACTTCTTACCACCGTCCCATAATTTCACACTCCAAAAATAATAAATAAATCTACAGCAGTGAACAGAGAGCTTCGCAGTGCATGTTTGCATGGAGAAAATATAATATAAATTCACGGAAATTTAAGTTTTTGGAATAGGCCAATAGGCATCTGAACAGTAATTGGATGCTGTTCGTGATAAGATAACCTATACTTTTACATAGGCTCGTACTTTTGCCTGTTGCCTGGTGCGTTAAAGTAGGCAGGCTAGCCCAATGTGGAACTTAATGGAAACGTTCAGTGGACCTTATAAAGGTAAGCCTAATGGCCAGACTGCCTAGTTTTTGCTGTGTGTTGATCATCGCCATACGATGCTCAATTTTACTTGTAGCAGCAGTGCGACATTATTCCATGCTCTACAGGCTAAGATGTTAGGCTATGCCCTCCGCTTCATAACAGATAACTTGACGTAGCTCTATGCATGCGTGTGAAATGGTTTCAACTTTCGTGCATGTAGGCTACATGCTATGGCCTAGCCGTTTTACAGCGTGTTGGCATTACATTTGGTAACACTGTAAATGAGGCCTAGCCTAGTTATAATCAGTCCGCCCAAATAGCATAACTTGAATCACACATGCGAGAGCTAAAGGTGTGTGTGTGTGTGTGTGTGTGTGTGTGTGTGTGTGTGTGTGTGTGTGTGTGTGTGAGAGAGACAGTCACACCCATCAAACAACCTCTCCCACCGGAAAATATTAGCCTACTGGACAAGTCCGTTTCTCGGTTTTAGGTTCGTGCATTGGTCAGCAAAAAAGTAGCCTACATAACAGTATCCACATGCAATCAATACATTAATACAACAACTAGAAATGCAATTCCAAGGAATTACCAGTGCATGAAAATGCAAAAAAAATTAGATATGGCTACTAAGGTGTAGCTAGGGTAAACATGGTGGTTGCATAGTTTAAAGAGAGTTGATGGTGTTAAGGTAGACATTTTAAAGCTTAAACATTCCTGTCCTAACTTAACTAATGATTTCTAACAGGTATTCTAAAATGTTGACTATGCTAACAATGATAACCAGGTTGATAAGTTAACTTAGCTGATGATTTCTAGCAGTAATGCTAAAAATGTTAACTATGCTAACATTGCTAACTATGTTAACAATGCTAACCATGTTGATTAGCTAACTTAGCTAATCATTTTAGCAGATGTGCTAAAAATGCTAACTATGCTAACAGTGCTAACCAGGTTGATTAGCTAACTTAGCTAATCATTTTCAGCAGTTATGCTAAAAATGCTAACTATGCTAACCATGCTAACAATGCTAACTTGCTAGTGAGGACTTTTATTTTGAAACAGTAGTTGCTAGGGTATCCATGGTGCCCACTATCAGGAATAAAGAAGTTACTGTAGTATAATCATGTTGGTTGCTATGGAAACTGTCAAAAACGCTTAGTTTTAATGGTTGCTATGTTGGTTGCTAGGTAGATGGAGGTTTCATTTAGTTGACTGGAGGCATAGTTGATGATAACTGACAGTTGGAATGGTTGAACAGTTAAATAGTTGAGTAGTTTCAGTGGTTAAATGATTTAATAGTGTATTATTGCAGTGAGGACTTTTATTTTGAAACAGTTGTGGAAAGAGGAAACAGTTAACAGGATATGTAGTCTTCACAGAGCTATTGTATGCTTAAAGCCTGAGAGAGAGAGGGCTGCTGCAGGTGGGGCTGGCCACCTGGCATAAGATTCTAATTGCTCAACGACCCGATTGTGATGTCATAGAGGCCAATGTTAAGTCTATGGGGAAATTTTTAATAGTTTTTATTTAATAGTTCAAAAAGTATAAAAGTTACAAAGTTGAAAAGTCATAGCAACCCGATCCATTAGAATACCTACGTTACAAAGTTTGAATGAAGTTTCTAAGTTAAACGGTTGAAGAGAAATTGCGGTTAGAAAAAGTGGTAAGCGGAATAATAATAACTATAAGAAGCCTAGGAAGAACAGTACAGTGCATTTGCATGCACTGTAATAAAGGCTAACAGTGGCCGACTCATTTGGACAACGTTACACAGACAACCCTATAAAGCTAAGTTATCTTTAACGTCTTGCTTTAAACAGCTAGTCAATTCCGACAAGCACACAGTTATCTACCTGTTTTGTCCATCTGGAATAGGCCTAGTTTTGCTGCCTCCATTCTCCATCCTTTCTGTTTTCGTTGTTTAAAAGAACTTGCGATATAATATCCATGATGAGTTGAGTATTGAGTTGTGATTAGCTTCACATTAATTGTGTGCTGGTAACGATAGCAGGTAAAACAAAACAAGTATCCTAGTTGCGCGCCTTCGTGCTAATCTCTCCTGCTCAAACAAAATGTATGTGCGTGGATAGAGCGCTGCATTAAGTTAATTTTGATAACGTTGTAGATTTGCCTGATGGCGTGCAGCTAATGGGATACTGTGCATAGTTGGTAAGGTATGGTAGTCCAATTTGGTGTACACACACATACCTACAGACGCACACATGCAGGCGTGTGTGTGTGTGTTTGTTTGTGTTTGTGTTTGATGGTGGGTGTAGCCTACTGATGAGCCCAACCAACGTTGCGTTGTACAAACATTCACAATTCTTCAAGCGCTTCGATCCTAGTTGGTTTGTCCACTTAATTTTTATTTTTTTTCTCCTTCGAGTTCAGTAGGCCTATCAAAAGAACTCTCGTCGTTGCTCAACATTCTATTTCCAGTCGTAAATATCAAACATGTTTGATATCTACGATTTGCGATCGGGCAGTCTCAGAACCCGTAAAATTCTATCTTAGAACGTCGTTCACGACTAGGGAAACGGGGCCGACAATCGTTTACGATCCTCCTGGGGAGTGAACATTCCACCGATTGTCGTAAGCGCCGTTCTTCTACATCAACTTCATCATCAGCGTGCTGGGGAACGGCCTGGTCCTCTACATCATCTACAGGTATGAGAAGCTCAGCACCGTCACCAACATCTTCCTGCTCAATCTGGTCATCTCAGACCTGCTGTTTGCCTGCTGCCTCCCCTTCAATGCCGTCTACCACGCCTCGGAGTGGATCTTTGGCCGGGCCATGTGCAAGCTGGTGGCCAGCCTGTTCTCTATTGGATTCTACAGCTCCATCCTCTTCCTCACGCTCATGACCTTTGATCGCTACCTGGCCGTGGTGCACGCCATCACCGCCGCCAAGCAGAGACGGAAGGCCTACGCCATCAGCTCCTCCGTCGTGGTGTGGGTGGTGAGTTTGGCATCTAGCGTCAAAGAGCTGGTCCTGCACGACACACACTCCGATGAACAATACGGCGAGTTGTGTGAGGACCTTGGCTTTGACCATGAGACACGGACCAAGTGGAAGCTGTTTGGCTACTACCAACAGTTCTTTGTCTTCTTCTTGATCCCTGCAGCAATTGTGCTGTACTGCTACATGCGTATCACTGTGAGGGTCCTCTCCACACGCATGAGAGAGAAGTGCAGAGCGGTGAAGCTGATCTTTGTCATCGTGCTCACCTTCTTCATCTGCTGGACCCCCTACAACATCGTCATCCTCCTGAAGGCTCTGGAGAAGTCTTTCAGCACAGAATGCCCATCAGATTCCCTTGACTATGCTCTTTTTATCACACGTAACCTGGCTTTCCTCTACTGCTGCATCAGTCCTCTCTTGTACACTTTTGTGGGGAAGAAGTTTCAGAATCACTTAAGGAGAATGCTGGCCAGATACTTCCCAGGCCTGAAGATCACTGTGCCCACATCAGGAACCACAAGTCAAAGTGGCAGAGCGACTTCTTGTAAGAACTCTAATATGTTGACTGATAAGACCTCAGTACAGATGCTTCAGTCAGTGTCTTGAAAACCACAACAGTATAGATTTTTAGATTTTTTTTAATAGATTTTATTCTTTGCTTAGCACATCGTATTAAAATACAAGCACTGAGGCACTTTCTTGGATATGCTGTCTCCTGAAAAAAATCTGTTTGCAATACAAGAATTTGGATTGTTTTTAGCAATAAAGACATACGCACAAGGTCTATTTTCATTCTGTTGGTCATTTATTTGTGTGTTAGTCTCTTTTCAAGGTTAACTAATTCATTTCATATACCTTAACCAGAAAGTGTACTCATCAGTGTCTGAATGTTATCTGAGTGTGGTAGAGCTACCACTTGTCTAAAACTAGTTATATGGATAAATTATGCTTGGGTGAACAGGTTAGATTTAGTATTTATTAGTGTTATTTTGTATGTTAGAGATCTACCACACTCAGAAAAAAAAAAAAAAATCAATCAATTACAGATATGCCAACCTAAACTTGTAGTTATTGTACACTGTAAAAAAGGATTTTAGAGGGTGGTAATTATAATCCCTACGAATGGGTTAAAATTTACCTACGTATATTGATCAGCAACTGAAATCTATAATAAAGGGTAAATTCTACCTACATTACCTATTTTTTAGCAGTCACAAATTCTACCTAAGGGAGGGTGGTAATTATAATTCCCATGAATGAGTTAAAATTTACTTACGTATATTGATCAGCAACTGAAATGTATAATAAAGGGTAAATTCTACCTACATTACCTATTTTTTAACAGTAACAAATTCTACCTAAAAAACGATCATAAAATATACCCAAAGACTCTTGCTCTACACTTGGCGGTTAGAGGGACGTGCTCAGTTGATTGTCTGCTATGGTGGAGCTGCTGAATTCAAGGTAAGCTCTGATTCCTGTTTGTCACGTTGCTTTGCTGTGTATCATCATAGGGAATGTTAACGTTAACGTTTTAAATGGTTATAATCTACCAGAGTTGTAGTCGGGGTAACGTGCATGCATGCTTGAACCAGAAAGTTTGGCCGGTCGTTCGTTAGAAGGTTCAGAAATTCGCCCCCTCTGTGGGTGAAAGCTAGCATGCTAACATCACACATTGAAAGTCAATGGGCGAACTCGCTAGCTGTTACACTTTATTCGTTTAACATTCAAATGTAGTTCTGCTTGTTTCTGAACACAAGGATTTGAAGGACTTGTGTTTACTTAACTGTCCAGTGTATGCTAACAACTTGATTCACTCTCAATTTCCCAATTTTGATGACAAACTTCACTGGAAGCTAATATATTCGATGGTAGCTTCATTAGGTTGCTAACTAGCTAACTTTCTATCATCAGTTTAACAAAACCACACATTCTGTTGTGAATCATGCAAACATAACAATCATTGCCTGTCTGTCCTATCCATTGCAGGTGTTGGACACGTCTGTTGGATACACACACACAGCAGAAGCACTGAACTGTACACTCTTCTGAATGTTTTGTTATTTAGCCTATTATTATGTTAGGCTATGTTTCAGAAAACCAGTTGTGAAGTGATCAGGTGCACACAGACACATAAAGCACAAAGCAGAGTTGTATGAGTATACTTTTTGTTTGAGCAAACTCTTTGAATATATTGTGAATATGTTTTATGATCCTTTTTGTATATTCTCCATCATTTGATTGATTAAACAAGTTAACTTTCTCAATACAGTCTGCTGTGTCTGAAAATAACTCAATAAACTTAACCTTCCCTGAATAGGTAGGCTCATAATTAATTAGTCATATTAGATAATTATTACTAGTAATTATTAAGTAGGTTAATAATGCCTAACAATCTAGAGTTAATATTACTCTATTATTTTGAGTAACTTTATTGAAAAAATCTTGGGCAAATTGTACCTAATTTATTGTACCTAATTTATTGAAGTATTTCAGAACTGTTGAATGTAGGTAGTCTTTACTCAAAATAATAGATGACATTTACCCAACCAAAGCAGATGCAAATCCTCGCCCGCGATAAATTGAGTAAATTCTATAGGTTGTTTTTTACAGTGTATCATGATTACACTTTATATGATTTGGTTGTCGTGAAATCATATTAGCTGACTGCCATCAACCATACAGACATTGGAGAAAAGTAATGAGCTCTTATGGCTCATAAAGCCTTTCATAATTTTGTATGTAATTATCAACTGCTCATGGCCTATTGAAAACAATACAGGCTAACCTATTTCCACACCCCAACACAACCTAAATATATCTTTGAATGTCTGCCTGTTAGTGGTAAGATCTGTGGCAGAAGTAGACTTCCGTTCTCAGAAACACTGTGTGAGTCATATTGATATAGGGAGGAGGTGGTTGGTAAAGTTAAAAGAGCATGTCAATTCCTGTAACCATTGCTATTGCATCCCATGAGAGGAAGGTAAGACTGTAAAACATCACACATGCTTCAAAGAACTCATGACATCTTGCACATGTACATAGGCTACATTTGTTAATTTAGCAGACACTTTTATCAAAAATCTTTGATTACTAACCACTTTAACCCTCTCTGCGTTTATAGGCCTACACGACTTAGCCAACATGTCAATTATATTAGGCTACATGAACCATGTCTCAGGCACAATGGTGGAAGCCGATGGATGTATGATGTTTAACGAGCACTCCCAGGAAACCCTGCTGACATTCATGCAACATGAAGAAATAAAGAATGCTCTGAGACAGTGATTCGAAAGTGGTCTGGTCCCACTTTCTTTTTAAACCCTCACTATAACTATAAGTTCGTTAACTCAACCAGTAGATGTCGCTCCCAACGAGTTATCGCTTCGATTACCCCCATAACGTAGGCTAGTCCTGTTGATTAACTGATCCAACTTGGAAATTTATACGCCATCATTTTTGTTTGAATATACATCGGAACAGGACTCCTTATATCTTTCATGTCACAAAATGACAGGCCCACAACATTGCAACGGATAATCATCTTTTAGCTCACTTGATGTACATTGTCGTAGCCTATCCATCCGCAGCCTTAAATATTTCAATAACCAGTTATTGCTGTATTGCTTGTAAGTTTCACTCACAGACTAGAGGTCAACGTGCGCTTGCTGAAGCTATACAACCGTGCATGCGCAAAAGAAAGACAACGGAGGGGCGGGTGGACCGGGAGCAGAAATCACACAGATCCCTCTCCCATTGGTCACAGCCGTGCTGGTACCCAGGAACGAGGAAGGAGACTCGCATCCTTCAGCAAGCTAGTAACAGATCGTAAATGATGCTGGGGGATGGATATTGTGTGATGGCGAATACTTGGCCAGTATCAGTGCAACGTCGGAAAATAGCCTCAGGGATTTGAGGGATCGCGCTTGGAGTATGATTCACCGTCAGGTCATACTGACCCAGGTGAGCGATTGATGGATAGTAGCCTATATTTGTTTATCGACATACCGCGCTGCATGTGAAGTCATGGGGGAAATCGGGATAGCCTACGCTGTGTTAGTGGTAGGTTAAACCTGGCATTTGGCAGTGTTGCTGTAGGCCCTCTCTTGCTTTATTAGCATACAGCTGCTGCTGCATGGCTAGGCCAAGTCAATCATCCGATCTAGGGAAAGGATGCTGGGATGTTGTGTCTTTGAGTCTCTCTCTCTCTCTCTGTGTGTGTGTGTGTGTGTGTGTGTGTGTGTGTGGGCGCGCGTGCCCTCGTGTGCCCGTGCGTGCGCGCGGTCGCCAGGTGTGTGCGTGTGTGGCCAGCCCAAGCAGTAATCTTGTATCTAGCTCCATATCGCGCAGTCTGATGTCGATATAGAAAACATGGCCTCCTCAACGTCGTCGTGGCCCTGTCACATTTTTTCCCAGAGTGAAATGACCGAATGCTTATGCCGGTTTCTTTCTTCGAGCATGTTTGTTTGGGCTAGTAACACAGGACTGTACCATGCTGGTTTTGACGTAGACAACGTGTAAAAGTAGGTAAAGAGAAAGGATGACTAAGCAGTATACTTACTATATCTCGAAGAAATTTGAGTCAATGAATTATATCTTTTCGCTGTTTGTTATAAAACCTTGGATGGTAATGAAGAATCGTTTCATTTAATCGATTAATTCTTCACCTTAACAGATAAAGGGACACTTCACCGATTAGCATTAAGCTTTGTATTAGAAAACCAGTCATGTTTTTGAATGGTTGTGCATCATTCCCTCAGTTTGCCTTGAGATGGGAGAAATATGGATTTCAATGTTGGACTTCCTGCTTTCAATGGTGTAAAAATCATAATTTTACATCATTGAAAGCAGGAAGTCCTATTCACGGGCTTCATTGAAATATTTCTTCCATCTCAAGGCAAACTGAGGGAATGGTGCATGACCATTCAAAAACATGTCTGGTTTTCTAAAGGTACAAAGCTTAATGCTAATCAGTGAAGTGTCCCTTTAAACATGATCAATTTAGTCAGGTGTGCTGTTTGAATGTTCATATACTCTTATCTGAACAGATCAGCCTCAGCACTCTTTTAAGTCATTATACTACACTGGATATGATAGCTGAATTCAGCAACAGCTAGGCAAAGGCAAAATAATTTTGACCAGTATCAGAGATTGTCCAGATTAGTATTGATCCAGCTGCCTGTCACTGGGGCTTAGAGAAGCTACACTACTGTGTGGAGAAGGACCCAGCTGCCTATTGATCCCCCCTAGCGTCACCACCCTGAGGAATGGCTCTGGGAGAGCGAAGCTCCCGTCCACTCCCCCGGAGTGGACTCTTAGGTAGCCCAACATGAGGTAAAAAGCTGGATAATCAATAGATGCCAGCAGACCATCTGTATGGAACACCACACACAAAGTGAATTCGACCACTGGGTATTTCTCAAGGCCATTCCCATGCAGTTTATTTTGCTTAAGTCAGCATGTCTCCTCCTCTTCACTCCCCCCATCTCAAAGTTTCCCCCCAGATTTGAAACAGTATATATATATATATTATTATTTTTTTTTTAATTCAGTGAACTGTTCTGTAGCTGTCCATTCTGTGTGTGTGGACAGTGAATCTATTGGTCATGCACTGATCTGGCTCTGCTCATGGAAAATAAGCACAATTTCAGCCCTTCAACACATTGCTTCAGGAACAAGGCACGTGGGGTATAATGTGTCAACCTCAGATATCATCAGCTTTTCACCAGAATCACTGACGTGCATGGCTGTCAGTGTCAGAGCGGAGAGCTTTCTTACCGAGCCCGTTTGGATGGTGCAGCTAGTCCCGCTAGTCGCTCTGATGATAGGAGTCGTGATCCATCTCAGCCCAGCAGTCCAGAGAATGACAATTGGCAGCTGAATGTCTCGGTGATTTGATAAAGCCTGGATAGATATCCCTGTTACACCACTTACATGGGCTTGCTGTGGCTAGTGGGATGGGTGGCTGAGGCCAAGGAGGCTGAGGTTTCCCATGTCTCTGTGTGCCCTTCATCAGAAGAGGGGGAAGCACAGGAAATGAAATTAGCCCGGGATTCTGTTGTTGTTGTTGTCATCGCCTCAGCCTCATACTGACTGACACTAAAGAGAGCACTGGGCCCATTACAATGGCTGAGCTGCATCAGAGCAACTGACCTATGCTTTTCCATTTTCTATTTCTTCCTTTTTTACCATGACTCGATTGTTTATCCAGATTTTATTACTACTGTATATTTTTAACTATTTAGTTCCGATTTTAGATAGCATATTTGCATTCAGCACAACATTATGCTGAGAGGAATGTGACATTTGTATCCAATCCATCCACAGCTCCAGTCCACACGGGCTGATCACCACAGACAGCCCAGATCACAGCTGGCAGGTCTTCTCTACTGTACCTCATATCATGGGCACATTCCATCTCATCACCTGCTATCTCCAGGAACAGCAGACCTTATGCTAGCCACCATTGCCTGTAAAGAAATAACATCTAAATAGTCTTAAATAGAATTGAATACATTGGCCTTAATAGAATTAAGCCTAATTTACTTAAATAGAATTCAATGTTGGAACGGAATTTAATTCAACTTAGTTGAATTTATGCAGGCTTTTCCAAATATTATACATTGAATTCAACCTGATTTAATTACATTTCACTCCACTGCAGTGACCTGAATGTAATAAAACTGGGCTAGTTTAATGAAGGCGAGCAGTGCTGTTATGGTCTGGCAGCATGGCGGGTGCAGGGAATCATCTGAGTGGGCTGGGCCTGAGGAGAGCGGGAGTGGGAGTGGGAGTGGGGCTGAAAATGCTGAGGCTGCCTCCCAGCAGTGTAAAAAATGCATGGAGTCATGAGTCATCCAGCCGGAGCGGAGAGCAGGGAGCAGGGGCCGTCACGGGAGACGGTCGTGGGATGGCCGAGCGGCGAGCCCTCCTCATGTGATGTCAGGTTGATGCAGCGCGGAGGGAGATCAAGACAAAGAAACTAGTGAGTGTGTGACAGTGGCTTTCATTTTTAGGTCTCCTTTATCGCCAGTAAAATAGAACAGACTTAAACAAGACAATAACAACACAAATGAACAACTGGAGAAAAAAGTATCAAAAGCCAAGCAGAACAGAAGCCAGATTCATAGTACAGTAGCTGTAACACTCTCTTAATTCACCTAGTTCAATCCACCACATTCACTGTGCCATTAAGGACACCTCTGTTATTTCAGACCCTTCCATCCAATTTCTCCATAAAACCACACTGCTATCTGTGCTTGACCAAAAAGCTTTATATAAAAATAGAAAGAATTATATATTTTGGACCAAAAATAAACGGTTTCCGGGGAAAATGGTCTAGTCCCTCCCACAAATCCAGCCAACTAGCCAGTGCGTCAATTTCTTCATGTTCAATTCTCTCTCAGAGATCGCCCATTCTGTTTTGAATTGGTCACTGACTGTCAGAGACTGCCCACTGCCTTTCGGGGGAAAAACCTGATCCAAAAAAAGGACACCACCTCGTCTCCTTCACACCAGATAGCTTGGAAGTTCCTACACACACAACTCAAAGTAGAGTAAAAAGAGAGAAATAGCTTTCTTCCGGCTGATTCTGGGAAGAGAGAGAGAATAGAGAGAGCTAGTCAGATGAAGTGCTAGCATGCGCTAATTTGGATACTGAGCTAACTGTTTTTTCTTTGTTTAGGACAGCAGTGCAGTCAGTCCAGTCCATCTCAAACCTCAGGCGGTGAAGGAGGACAGGGAGGAGCTTATCTCCTCAGTAACATAAGTGCATTAAGTTTCCTCCTTTCTTGCCCCTGCATGCATATCAGTGGACGCCAGTAAGGGCCCTTAGCCAAGCCATTTCATTCTGATTGATTGCCCGGGGGGAGCTGAGCTGAGACAGGGAGAAGAGGAGACTGCCGTTCCATGCTGCGTTGCTATTTAATCTAATGTTCTGACAGCTTTTATATGGTTATAATTCACTTTGTCAGCGAGAGGAGATGATGATATTGGCACAGAGACTGTGATAGCCGGAGCATCGTCTGCAACCCACAGGCCCTCCCACTCCATGAAGCAGCTGACCGAGAGAGATCTAGCCCTGATCTGGCTTGGGTCTGGCACTGCTCCGCCCCAGATTTGGCCCAGATCTAGCCTGGATGTGGCCTGGATTTTGGCTGTGTGTCTTATATTTATCCAAGTCTCTTTATTGACATGCTCTGGCTCAAATAATGAAAGGCCTCAGGGTTCCTTACCCATTGGATGTTTGGGGTAATATACCACTTTGTAATGCTCCATAAAGCAACGAGAATGTGCATATCGAGCAGACATGCAGGAGGTATGATATCCACTTTCAGCCTAGATCCATTCTACAGTTCTACAGTTCTATATCAGCATCTATGTAGTCCAGTTGGGGGCTGGTGGGGGTCGAGGGGGACCTTGTCATACACACATCCAGATAGTGACTAAGACAGGGCCAGATCTGGGCATCGTCTAGCCTATATCCATTCCAGATCAGATTATCGCTTAGGTAGCCTCATAACTGACTACAACTCTAATCTGAAGGCCTGCATTTTCACTTCCCGTGCCGCCTCCTGCTAATCGCAGAGCACTTTTAGGCAAACTCTCATGACCTTAGATTAAAACAAAGACTGGGTGAGCTCCAGAGCTGGGCACACTGATGAAGGATTACCCCCATTATTTTTACAACGGCTACAAGAACACTGATGTTGTGTTTGTGCACAAGGCATTTCGTAATGTTTTTTTATTTTCTGAATCAGGTTAGTCTTAAAGTTGGAGGAATTAGACTGTAACACTTCTAAAACAATGTTTTATAAATGGTTGATGTGATATGATTTATGTGAGGAGTGAATTCAAGAGAATTTGATTATGTGACCACATAATCAAATATTTGTCTGTGACAAACCAAGATGTTATTTGTTTGATATCTTGCACCTTTTGTCCTAAATCCTTAATTGTATTCTGTGTATTGTGAAGTCTATTCTGTGTATTGTGAAATTGTGAAGTATTGTGACATTTGTGTGTCTATGTAACGGGGGTGGGGGGGGGCACCCCTGTAATTGCTTGAAGCCGTCTGAACTTTGAACTTTGACCACAGCTGCGGCTGACCCTCCTCTGATCTCCACAAGTGCTGGTCAAGGGCAGTAAGTGTGTGTGTGTGTGTGTGCGTGTGTGTGTTTTACTCACGAGTCAAGAGTGTTGTGTGTGTCTCCCGAGGGCTAACGTTACACCATTTCACCTTATCAGAGTCCTCGGCCCACGTGCTGTGCCTACCCATGATGCATTGCCCCGGTAGAGCCCTGCCTACGCTCTGAGTGGGTGCTTCAGTGCTGTAGGTACTATTGCAAGTATCTCTGTTTTTCTGTAATGAGATGAAAGAGTCCACCAAACCCAAACACCCCTCCCCTCCCGCCACACAAACTCTCCCTCTCTCCTCTCCTCTCCTCTCCTCTCCTCTCTGCACGTCGCTCCCTTGCATTGGTCTGATCCATGCTTGTTTTTCTCATTTCCATGTTGGCTCAGATTCCTTGTTGCAGTTATGACCTGGAATAAACTCAGGGACACCCAAGGACACACACACACACAAGCACACACACACACACACACACACACGCACACACACACTCTGTCTATTGGCCCCTGAGAGTGCAGTGGGTTAGTGATACCATTGATCCATTGGACAGCCCTGAAGAATCCGTGTATTATAGCTCAGCTCCTTTTGCTCAGGGCATCATTGTGTGTAGAGTAGCCTTGGACGGTGTGGGAGCACTGACAGCTGTGTTCAGTAGTGTATTTAAAGGTGGAAAGGTATTGGTGTAACCAAACCATTATGCCTCAAGTGCCTGACAAAGGATTGGTGCATGTGATCATTTGCATTTCTCTTGTTGTCTTTGCTGACGCACAAACTGCAGTGCTGCTGAAATAAGGAAGGTACATTAGTGTGCTGTGGCCCATAGAGATTTCTAGACACCACAAGGTGGTTTGTGTGTGTATGTGGCGTGCATGCTATATTCAGCTGGGAGGATATAGAGCAAAGGGAAAAAGAGGGAGGGGAGTTTATTTCTCTCTTTCTCTTCCTCTTGTCAGTCTATTATTATTTCTCTTTCTCTATTCTCTACGTTCTTATTCCTCTTTTCCAACTCACTTTCCTCTCTTGCTCCTGCCCCCCCCCCCCCTCCAGCATGGCTCCCAGAGGGCATGTCATTACCATAATGCCCCACGTGCCATGCTGCCACGTCACACACACGCCTCACACAGCACACCTGACACAGCACGCATACCACAACACAGCACAATATAGCACAGCACATATAGCACAACACAGCATGCATAGCACAACACAGCATGCATACCACAACACAGCAAAACACAACACAGCACACATACCACAACACAACACACCTAACAAGGCACGCACAACACAACACAGCACGCATACCACAACACAGCATACCACAACAACACAACACAACACAACACAACACAGTACTCATGCCACAACACAGCACATAACAAAGCACACATACCACAATACAACACAGCACACCTGTCATACCACAACACAGCATAGGACACATGACACGGCACAGCACAGCAAAAGGCAGAGCAGTGGAGCCTGCCACTTGGGCACCATGACTCTGTCGATTGTGACACCACTGACGCACAGCATCCTTGAGCCCCCCCGAGGGAGGGAGATCAACTTCCTGATACAGACGGCTGAGAAGAACGCTCTGTCTCTGTTAGGCATGAGAGTATGAATTCCCGACTTTCAGCACACAGGAAGCAGATGTTGGTATTGAGAGGAAGTAGCTTGAATCACAGATGTGTGCGTTGTCATAGAGCATTATCCTCTGTGATGATATGGTCTTTTTGTAATGATTCAGATTCAGCAGAGAAAAGAGGGAACTACTATTATTGTGTGTTGATTCTTTCATTGCCCTTGTGTGCACCCAGAAGTTCTACAATAGGGTGCACAACATGGTGCTCTGATCATTGTAACTGGCAGATATGACATCACATGGAATCATGTGATAGATCTGGAGTTCTGTCCACACTGCCCTCCCCCAATAAGATGAATATGTCATCTTCATTTTGCAGACCTACTGTGCTTGCTCCCCCAAAAGTGAAAGAAAACCTGCTATGCATCCGAATAGTCTGTGGTTTTTTCACAATGATATGTGTTTGCTGTTAATTCCACCACTTGTTACAGTAGACCCACTGCTTTATCGGATATTGAAAACCCCATTGCCTATCACTCACACACTGTGTGTGTCCCAACTGTGAATGATAATGTTTCACTCACACACTGTGTCCCAACTGTGAATGATAATGAAGGAGTTGCAGATCTATTGGCTCTGCTTGTGTCTGGATCTGGAAGCCTGTCCTCACGTATCTCACAGTTAGATGACACTTGCATCTTATAGAGAGATTCACTGTGCATGCTACCCAATACAAAAAAGCATTCTTGTAGACCTATGTAAACCATGTCTTTCTACTTTATGTCAGATAGTTGGAGTGTTTATATTAATCCCCCCTTACTATGAATAAACCAGTTGCTGTTCATTACAAGTGCTGTTTTTTCGTATAAGTTGTTCTTTGTGAGATAGTTGCACCTGCTGTATACCTGTATCAAGTGTGAAGTGTCACTGCAGAGTTTATCTGGCGCTTCACGAGCTGAAGGACCATGTTGGGTCAGTGGCTGTCTAGTCACACTCTGTTCTTTGTTTCCACGGGCAGAACTTGTACCAGAACCGGATTCTCGGGCTGGCCATCATGGCCTCCCCGTCTCGCGTCTCCCAGAACCGCCGGCGTTCCAAGGACCCGATCCGGCACAGCTTCAATCCGGAGCAGTTCCCCCACGTGGACTTCCAGAATGGCGTTCCCGAGGACCTGGCCAGCCTGCCGCGCTCCACCAGCGACACGGACCTGGTGACCTCGCACAGCCGCTCCACCCTGGCCGTCAGCACCGCCCAGTACACCATTGGCCAGTCGCAGGACATCACCCTCAGCTGGGACATTAAGGAGGAGGTGGACGCTGGGGACTGGATCGGGATGTACCTCATCGGTATGTAGTGGCACTAACAATGTTTAGCCATTCATATTGAGTCTGCTTGAGTGTTCAGGCAGTTGATGTATTATATCTTAAATTGATATCTTATGAAAATGCTTTTGTTGTGGCAGTGAAGGATTAACAAACGGCAAAAATCTCCAAAGAGCTATATCTACTGGCAAAGTAATGTTTCACGATTCTCACAAGATTTCTTGAAATTGCATGATTTTTTGAAGGCCTCCGTTCCTGAAGTGGCATGGTTGGTTATGTCTGTTACGACTCGCTACACCTATGCTGTGTAGCTATGCTAGATGAGCTAACTGCCTGTTACTAGTTTGTGTACCATCACATTGGCTTGGTTAAGGTGAATATCTGCATAGTGTACCTTTAAGAGGGCGTTTTCCTCACCGCTGTCTCCTTGTGCTTCCTATAAGGGGCTCAGGCCTTGGGCTCAGCATATCACTCTATTGAGGGCATTGTATAAATGAAGGAAACTGAGTAGACTAAAATGTAATCATAGAAAGAGTTGTCGGTGTAAGCGCATCCTCATCAGAGAGACTGGAGTGCCTCGTTGTGGCACAGTGTCCTGACGTGCCAGATTATGGCCCCGAATCGCCATGGTGATGAGCATGAAGCTGTGAAGAGAATGAGTGTGAGAGTGAGAGATAAGATCCAGTGAGAAACCCTCAGAAATGAACATGCACACACAGATAAAGTGATTTAGAGTGCAGCTGGGTGGGGGGGGTAGAGACAGAGGCAGTGCTCAGTATGGGTGACTGTCTAAAGAGAGAGAGAGAAAAGAGAGAAAGAAGAAGTGAAGGAAAGCACAAAGAGGAGAAGACAGAGTGGATGAGAGCGGGAAGTCTCGGGAGAGCCAAGGAAGAGAGAGAGAGAGGAGGACAGAGAGAAGGAGGAGAGGGGAGAGTAGGGACTAAATGCTCGAGAAAGGGAAAGACAAAGGAAGAGGATGGGCTGTAACAGGGGAAAAGGGGATAGAATGAGGAAGGGAGAAAGAGAGAGACGAGGAGCAAGAGGATGATGAAGATGAAAAAGAGGCAGAGAGGCAGTCATAGAGGTGTGTGTGTGTGTGTGTGTGTGAAGGCAAGAGAGGATGTGAGGGGTGTGTGTACACAGGAGAGCACAGGGGAGGAACATGTCAACAGGAGGGGAGTGTGTGGAGTGTGTGTAGACAGGAGGGGAAGGTGAGGGGTGTGTGTGTAGACATGGAAAGGGGCTGTGAAGCTGTCTGCTTCTGTCTGTTCTCCTTGATCATCTCTTCCTCTCCAAATCTGCCTTCTCTCACACACTCTCTGGCACACCACGCTCATCAAACACACACACACACATACACACACACACACACACACACACACACACACGCTGAGAGACACATCCACACATATATACACACAAAAAGTATGCAGTGTGTTATGCACACAGACATAAGGCATATTCAACATACTGTAGACTTGCCTACATATGCATTAAGAGAAACACTACAGTAGATGCACATGTAACTCTCTCACTTTCTTTCTCTCTCTCTCTCTCTATCAGAACATTTTCTGATACAATCTCTCATGGCTACGTATGTAAGATGCATATATTTGATTTATCATTTTGTAAATGATAAATTATGCATTTTCATTTTGTTCCTGTTTCAGATGAAGTCCTGTCGGAGAACTTCCTGGACTACAAGAACCGTGGTGTGAATGGCTCCCACAAAGGCCAAATAGTGTGGAAGATTGAGGCCAGCTCCTACTTTGTGGAGCGTAAGTACAGTACTTCTCTTCAAGCATCACCTACCTACAGGATGCGCCACCCACTCTTAAACTTAAAGACCCACAGAAAGACCCAGAAACTGAGCAAATATAGCTCCATCCTGGCAAAGTGGTTTTACGCAGATCCATATTAAGACTACTTACTGTATGACACCTCCTTGTGTCAGGTAGGCTGGGTTCATGCTTAGAGCTATCATTTGCTGTAGATAGTGTGAAATTGAATTGACACCTCTCTAGTGGTTTTTTTTTTTTTGGGGGGGGGGGGGGGGGTTCCATTAGCAAAAACTGGTACCTGGTTCTATTATTGGTATCACCTCCGTTGAGGTTCCAAGTAAGCTGAACTGGTACTGAAAGGTGATGTTAATGACATTACAGTTTTCTTCAGCGTTGCTATGGCAATCGGCTAGCTTTTGGGGGTACTTTGTTGCAGTGGAAAATGAACACCCTGTACCAAAATTGAGTATTGTCGAGTTGAGCTGATACCATGCAATGGGAAAGCCCCATTAGAAGGTCATTTCTAGGTAGACGTAGCCTTAGAAATGAACAGCACCCAGGCAACCTGTGCCCATTTCTGTTGAAAAGGGAAGTATGAGGGTATTAAGCTTCCTTTGTGTTGGTGTGGTTAATCTAAACTTGTTCCTGTAGCCTGGTCTCAGTGGTGGTCAGGGGCGAAAGGAGAAGTGAGAGAATGCCGCTGTCCCTCCTCCCCCTCCTCCACCTCCTCCCCCTCCTCCACCTCCTCCTTGCCCTTCTACTCCCCTCTTGCACCCATCCCTCCCTTTAACACCTCGTTCTCCTTCTCTTACATCTCATCTCCCCCTCCATACCTTCTCTTCCTCCTCCTCTTCCTACCTCCTCCTCTTTTTCCTCCTTCTCCTCTTCCTATTTTTGTATCCTCCTCCTCCTCCTCCTCCTCTTCCTACTTTTCTGTCCTCCTCTTTGTCCTCCCCTTCCTCCTCCTTCATTTCATCCCAATCGGCTCTGTGGTTTCTGCTCTGTTGGATGGTGCAGTTCCTCTCTGGTTCTCTCTCTCTCACACACACACTGACACACATACACACACAGCAGTCCACTCAGGGACAGGCTTGACCAATCCTAGGCCAGATCGGGTCCCTTTGAAGGCCAGATCAGGGCCAGGTCTGTTTCAAATGATTGCTGTTTGGCGCATAAGTTGCAGTCAGGAGCCTCTAGACTCTAGAGACTGTTTCTGAAGTGCAGGGACTCTGCATGGGTGCCCCCTCTTGTCAGATGCTGCATGGGGAATCCCAGCTTGAGGGTCATTCTTTACAAAGCCCATTGTCAGCGGCAATGGTCATTAAGATGGTCCCATTCAACTCAACTGAACACTGAGCATTGAAGGCCAAAATAGCAACTTAAGAGTCAGTCAACACATAATTCGAATTTAATCATATTAGCTTTGGGATTATTTCAGGAGGCCTACTAGCCCCATGTTGCAAGTATCTCTGTTAGCTTTTTCATCATTTAATACTATTTGGGTCATCGGAGCTCCAATGCATTTAAGTGCATTTATGGCCATTTGTGGCTTGGCTAAAGTGGTGGTTTCTAGCTCCATTGAGGCTGTTATGCAACTCTTATCAGGGTTACTCTGTTGAAATGTGACCCTGATGTGTAATATTATGTCACCTCTCCCCTCTCAAGATGATGGTGGATACTGAAATCATATATCTCAAGTGTGTGTATCTGAATCTGTATCCGGTGTCTGTACTTATCACTGGTTCCAGAACAGCTTTGCCTGATATTGTCTCATCAGTTCTCCCTGATTCTAGAACAGCTCTATCTAATTCAATTTCTTTATTTGCACTCTTTTTAGAACAGTTCTAGTACTGGCTGATTCTAGAAGAGTCCAAGCCCGTACAGCCTCCTTCATTTGCACCTGAAGAGATTGTTCCTGTTAGGCGCCACATTGTTTACCTGCTTGTCAGAAATGCTTAATAGTAGTGGTTAGTAGTAGACATTAGGTCACGGGCTAATGGATTTGACCCTAATCTTTGCTCTCCCTCTCTCTCTCCCTCTCTCTCTCCCTCTCTCTCTCTGACTCCTGCTGTCTCTACTACCTTGGTGTGGCGTGGACCAATCAGCGGAGACTAAGATCTGCTTCAAGTATTACCACGGAGTGAGCGGCGGACTGAGAGCCACCACCCCCAGTGTGACCGTGAAGAACCCCTCCGCACCGGTAGGTTTGTGTGTGTGTAGATATGTGATTGTGTCTGTGTGTGTGTGTGTGTGTGTGTGTGTGTGTGTGTGTGTGTGTGCTGCGCCTGCACCTCCCTCCTGCCGACACACACACATGGTCAGTCCCATCAGGAGCTGGTGCTCTCCGCTCTGCCAACCCTTCTCCTTTAATCCCCCACATATCATGTGACCAAGCTGTATTAAAAACACAAACGCAAATAAAACAGAAAAACACACACACACACACACACACACACACACATTAGCCAGCACATGGCCTCCGGGGGATAAGAATAGAGCACAGAGGTTTATCTGCGCTGATGAGTGGTCAGGCAGTACGCTGCGCTGCGGTACGCTGCGCTGTGGTACGGTACGGTAGGGTAGGGTACGGTAGGGTAGGGTAGGGTAGGGTAGGGTAGGGTAGGGTAGGGTAGGGTAGGGTAGGGTAGGGTAGGGTAGGGTAGGGTAGGGTAGGGTAGGGTAGGGTAGGGTACGGCCGGGGCACTGCCATCTGTGCGGCTCCTTCGTGGCTGCGCTGATGAGAGCGGGCGCTGGCAGAGATGGCGATAATCTTGAGTCTATTAATATCAGACACGGCCCCAGGGCCAGCGCAGGTTATCATTTCTGATGGCTTAAGTCTGGCTTACCTCCACCACCACCACCCCCCCACTTCCACCCTCTCTCTCTCTCTCTCTCTCTCTCTCTCTCTAGTATATTCCCTCTCTTTCATTCTCTCACTACCTTTCCTTCTCTCTCCTTCAGTCTCTCCCTCACTCTCTTCCTCCTTTCTCTATATCTCTCTACTTCTCTCTCTCTCTCTCTCTCTCTCTCTCTCCCTCACTACGGTCCAAATCTCTCTCTGCGTCTGGTGCCCGTGGCGTTTGTTGGCCAGTGCAGTGTGTGACATGCACGCGTCAGGTGACCGCACACACCAAAGCTGGTGTCCGTCTCTCCCTGCCATGGAGGAGCCTGAGCAGCAGGCAGAGTTAGACTCTACATGACCAACACACTCAAGGAGCCGTCGGCCTACAATGGTGAGAGAGAGGTGTGAGACACCCACAGAAGCTATACATACAGTAGAGAGTGTCTGTGTGAAGGAAAGAGAGAAAGAGAGAGAGAGAGAGAGAGGTGAGAGACACCGACAGAAGGTAAACATTCAGTACAGTGGAGAGTGTCTGTGTGAAGGAGGAGAGAGAGAGGGAGAGAGAAGGAGAGAGAGATAGAGAGAGGTGAGAGACACCGACAGAAGATAAACATTCAGTACAGTGGAGAGTGTCTGTGTGAAGGAGGAGAGAGAGAGAGAGAGAGAGAGAAGGAGAGAGAGATAGAGAGAGAGAGAGAGAGGTGAGAGACACCGACAGAAGATATACATTCAGTACAGTAGAGAGTGTCTGTGTGAAGGAGGAGAGAGAGAGCGAGAGTAGTATGTGTGCTTTGATGTGTAGGCATGTGTTTGTGAGTATGTGTGTATGTAAACTAAAAAGAGGGATAGATTTATGGTATAGTATAGTGAGTGTGTGTGAGGGAGACAGAAAGGGAGAGAGAGGGAGAGGTGGGCGTAGTCGTAGTATGAATGCTTGTGTGTGTGTGTGTGTGTGTGTGTGTGTGTGTGTGTGTGTATAACTTTTCTGTTATTTTTAACTGCTCTCTTGCGAGAGAGGAAAGAGAGAGAGAGAGAAAGAGAGAGAGAGGAAGAGAGATGACAGTCATTGTGTGTGTGTGTGTGTGTGTGTGTGTGTTTTGTGTGTGTGTGTGTGTGTGTTTGAGTGAAAAGACTCGGAGCTTATCTAGGTCTGAGTGGACTGAGTGGACTCCATGTAGAAAAGGGATTAAGTGATTTCGACGCTGAGTCGTGGTTTGGGCTGATTTGGAGACTGTGGAGGGGGAGGGGCTGAGGTTGGGGGTTAGCGAGGTCACGGATGTCAACTTCAGTGAGACGCTCTCAGTAGGTGAAGTCAGCCAGGTCACTGTTGTTGTGGCTAATGCAATACTGATGGTAGCGTTTCACATTCTTATCATTATGGTGTACGTCTTTAGAACTCTGTGTGTGTGTGTGTGTGTGTGTGTGTGTGTGTGTGTGTGTGTGTGTGTGTGTGTGTGTGTGTGTGTGTTTGTGTACCAGATTCAGCATTCATTCAAACCTCCTTGCCCTCTCTTGTCTTCCTCTCTGCAGGTGTTCAAGCCTCCATCTGCAGAGGATGTTCCGCAGAGCCAGGGCAGCAGAAGACTTATCAGCTTCTCACTCTCAGGTGAACCCTAACACTGTGTTTGTAAACAAACCTGTAGCCACCCGCCTCAACGAATGTGTGCCAGAGACTTGTGCTGGAACAGGAAGAGGAATTTAGAACATGGTGTTGTTACCATGGCGATGGGCTTTGGAGCTTTGGTAAACCCCTTGTCAGACTATTTCTGATTTCCCTGAGGTGCTGGAGTGATTGTGTCCATTGTAGTGTATAAACCCCCCGGCTATCATTACTGTGAGTGTAGAAGCCGTTTTTAATTGTGGCATCATTTCTTAACCTTTTTACTTCACCAATGGGTTATTGTGCTAGTTTTCTTAATTTCACACAGTTCCCTTGGCAACTATTACAAACCTGTAGCATAAAAGTACTAGGCCTAGTGTATACAAAAGGATGAGTGGGTTTTAGAAGGCCATACAGTATACTCTTTGTCTTCTCCAATGCTTTATCACGCACAGCTATGTAGAAATAAAGTGAAGTGCTATTTGCCATTGTTATATTCAGAGTCTATGAATTGTAGTAGAGTGAGGTAAGACCTTACGGTAACCTTACGGCCACATCTTGTGGTAAGATGGTGTGCCATGTGTAATGATAGGCCTGTTTCACCACCGTGTGGTGTGGTGGCTTTCTGTTGTGCAAATGCAGAGTGCCATTTACTAGAGGTACAGCATTTCTAGTAAAGGATTTCCAGTGTTTTTTTAAACCATATTCAATTTCAGTTTATTGTTGAAAAATTCCTTTCGATGAAGTGATGTTGCACTCTGTAAAGTTGGAGTGAAGATAAGTAAGAAGCCCAAATTGTTTGATGGTGTGCTCTGTGCAGTTATGTAAAAGCAGTCGAAAGGAGAGTCCTTTCTTTTGTAGCTCCCTGTGTTATTGTGGAAGAACAATCCTTTGTGTAACACCATGTGCTGTTTGTCCATGGGGTGTTGCAGACTTCCAGGCCACGGGGCTTAAGAAGGGCATGTTCTTCAACCCGGACCCGTACCTGAAGATCGCCATCCACCCGGGCAAGCACAGCATCTTCCCTGCACTGCCTCACCACGGCCAGGAGAAGCGCTCGGGCATCGTCTGCAACACGGTCAACCCCGTCTGGCAGAGAGAGGTGAGGAGCGGCCACAGTGTAGCCCACGAGAGCAGTGCCCTCTAAACTGTACCATGATCCCTTTAGGTTACTGGTACAGTATGTGCTCTTACATGCCAGTGCACTTTTACAACATGATAAAAGTGAGCACACACACACACACACACACACACACACACACACACACACACACATATACAGTAGACAAGATTAATGCACAAGTACTGTACATGCAGATATACAACAGATTTTCCGATATCAATGCAAAACCATTCAGTCTCAGAATACTGTACATTTGGTTTACAGTTTACTCTTTCAAAATACACCACACAAATAAAACCACTTGTGAAGCAAACGTTGTGTGGAATGTGCTTTGCATTCCAAAATGCATTCAGTGGCCACTTCTGACATCTCTTTCAGTCAGTGATCACCATCAGCTTTGCATTGCATTGCTAAGGCAGCTTTGCAAACCCATCAACTGATGCCTGTTGTGGGTGTGAGGAGGTTCAAAAGAGGCAGTGAGACAAGCGTGGGAAACATCATGACATGTTTCTTTGAAGTGTGAAACATGTCATCATCACATATTTCTTTTAAATATGTTGTAACACTAGCTGAAGTTGCTGTTTTGTAGTGGTTGCTTGGTGTCTCTAGTTTTCTCTGATATGATGCAATTCTCAATGAGGCAGAGATACAGTGGGCAGAATAAGTATTTGAACCCATGCTAATGTTGCCTAAAAAGAGGAATATAAAATCGTATTTTAGAAATTGATCTTAATGCCTTAAAAATAACAAAAAGAGTAAAAATCCAACCCTTAAGGACACCAATTTTATTTTTGAATGAAGAATGTATCGTAATTAATTTGATTTCATTTAATCAATTAATGGAAAAAAACACCATGCCAATATGGTGAAGGATATGTAATGATGTGGGGCTATTTTAATTCCAAAGGCCAAGGGGAATGTATAAGGATGCATAATATCCTGGATCCATTAAGTGACCAGAAAGTGGCCTTTAAAAATAAAATACAAAATCGTCCTGCTTCTATGGGATTTTAATATAGGGGTCAAATACGTATGCCCCCTGTATTTGAAGGAAGACCATTTATTTATTTACGATACATTGTTCATTAACAAAGACAATTGGTTTCCTTAAAGGTTGGATATTTACAATTTGTTTTAAATTAAGGCATTGAGATCAAATTGGAAGTTACTGTATGTGAGTAGCTCCTTGTGGTTGTCAGGTTGTCCAGATGTACTTGTGAGATTGTGTTGTCACACCTGTGGTTTTCAGCGAAACAGAATTTTCTTTTTTACTTTGGTGTGTCGGTGTACAGGATGTGGTTGAGAGGGCCTTAAATTTAGCTGATTCAGCCCCTGTGTTCTCACTTCCACAGAGCTTGTTGTTGTGACATGTTTTCTCTGCTCTGCTCTATACGCAGTACGGATGTGAGCATGAGGAGAGTGTAC
The DNA here is from genome assembly GCF_963854185.1 of Sardina pilchardus. Taxonomy (NCBI): domain Eukaryota; kingdom Metazoa; phylum Chordata; class Actinopteri; order Clupeiformes; family Clupeidae; genus Sardina; species Sardina pilchardus. Next base: position 7,077,656 of record NC_084995.1, read on the forward strand.
GCGTATCACCATGGTTGCCATGCAACTCAGTTTACTGTATGTATCAACCCATGTAGCTTTAGTGTGGGTGAGCACATATATCTGTGTGTGTGTGTGTGTGTGTGTGTGTGTGTGTGTGTACATGCATGTGTGGGTATATATGTGTGTGTGTGTGTGTGTGTACATGCATGTGTGGGTATATGTGTATGTGTGTGTGTGTGTGTGTGTGTGTGTGTGTGTGTGTGTGTGTGTGTGTGTGTGTGTGTGTGTGTGTGTGTGTGTGTGTGTGTGTGTGTGTGTGTGTGTGTGTGTGTGTGTGTGTGTGTGCGCACGCGTATATTCAACATGGTGTAGGGTGGCTCTGTGTGTATCTCCTGGCCTGGGACTTGAGCTGATGGGGGCTGAGTGAATCAGTCAGATCAGGATCATGTGAGTGAGAGGAGAGCGAGATGGCCTGGCTGCAGAGCACTGAATATAGGTCAAGTCCTGGAGAAAGTGACAGACATGGAGACGGAGACAGAGAGAGAGAAAGAGATAGATACAGAAGATAGAAGGAGGAGGGAGTAGAACGAGAGAGAGAGATTCTGTAAGACAGGACAAATAAAAAGACAAAAAGAAAAATGGCTGAAAGAGAGAGAGCATGTGAGAGACTGAATAAGAGATGAATGAGAAAGGCAAAAGAGAAGGACTGAATAGGAAAATGAGATTAAAAAGAACAGGGAAAGGAAGAGAGGATGAACAAAGACAGTGAGAATGATAGAGAGATGCTGCTCATTTCCTTTCATCTCCTACTGATGGGAGTCAAGCGGATAGGTCTGGCTTACACCACTTCTGACACGCTGCCTTTAGAGAGAGAGAGGGAATGATAGACAGAGGGAGGGGAGGAAGGAATGAATAGCTGGATGAATGAATTAATGAATGGGTGGGTGAATGAATGAATGGGTGGATGGATGAATGGATGGATGGGTGCATGAATGGATGAATGGGTGGGTGGGTGGATGACTCTCTGGGTGGATTGATAGATAAATGGATAGGTGAATGAATGTGACAGAGATAAAGAACGAGAATGAGAGGGTGGTGGAGTAGAGAAGAGAGAAGAGAGAGAGCGAGAGCTGAGAGGAATGGCCCTTTCATCTGCCTCTTACAGCAGGACCAAGAGCTGGCCTAGTGACTCAGGCAGCCGTTAGTGACTCCCTCACTCGTCTTCTCCAGGTTCTCTCTCTCTCCCTCCATCTCTTCCTCATCTTCAGCTCCCTCTCCTTCAGCTCCCTCTCCTTCATCTCTTTCTCTGTCCTCTCTTTCTCTCTCTCCCTCCATCTCCCCTCCCTCTCCCTCTCCACTGCCTGCCTGTCATTAGCCTTGTCCCAGTCCCAGTGCCATATCCCCTGTGATGGGAGCAAGGTTAACAGCCTGCCTGGTAACATATGCAGCCACACACTCCTGCTCAAAACACAAACAAAGCACACACAAATAGACAAACATACACACAGAAACACAAAAGCTTTTGTCTATGGGTAAAGATTGGTTATGGCTAGTGTGTAGTGTACATGTGGCTACACATAAAAGACACTCAAGGCAAGTAGTGTGTGTGTGTGTGTGTGTGTGTGTGTGTGTGTGTGTGTGTGCATGTGTATGTTTATGAAGCTCACTACCAGCAGAGAGAGGAAGAGAGAGAGAGAGAGAGAGAGAGAGAGAGAGAGAGAGAGGGAGGGAGGGAGGGAGGGAGGAAAGGAGAGAGAGAAAGAGAGAGAAGAGTCACATGACCCGCGTTATCTGCACAGCAGGGGAGCCCAGAGGGTTGCTGTGGATACAGAACCTTGGCGACTGGTGGTGCAGATATGACAGAGCTGCTGAATGGAGGGGCAGGAGAGAGTGGGAGTGTGTGGGAGTGTGAATGTGTGGGAGCCTGTGTGTGTGTGGGGGGGGGGAGTGTGTACGTGTGGGTGTGTGTGTGTGTGTGTAGGGGGGGGGGAGATCAGCAAAGGCAGGAGGCAGCGTGGCGTCCAGTGCCCCTCTGTGCCCCTCCAGCTATGCAGGATGACTGGGGCTCAGAGGTGGAGCGTGGCTGGGTGGGTGGGTGCATGGGTGGGTGGGTGGGTGGGTGCATGGGTGGGTGGGTGGATGTTCTTTTTTGTCTTTTTTTTCTGGTGCTGTTTCAAATTCAGAGCAGGTTTGCCCTTCACACAGGGACAACAGCCTTTCTCCTCTCAGTTCTCAGAGGCATGGGAGTCAGGGATGAAACCAGAAGTACAAACATACACATACTGTACACATACACATAGACTACACATACACATACACATACACATACTATACAGTATGTATACACACTTGCGCCCATACTGTAGTTACACATGCAGTTATACAAAGCCAAACTCAAAGATGCACACACACAGTCAGCAACTCACAGATACAGACACACACACTCACAGTTCTATTCTCGGCAAAGAAATTTCAATAATGGATCACTCCCACTTCATCTCTTTCTCTCTGTCTCTCCCTCTCTCTCTCTCTCCCTCTCTCTCTTCCTCTCCCTCTCTCTCTTCCTCTCCCTCCTCTTTGCATGTTGGAGAGACCCGTACTTAGATGGCTCCTTTGCAGGGAAGCTGAGGCAGACTTAAGTAGCTGCAGACTTAAGTTCCACAGCATATCCTCAGCACACTCCCTTCTGGAGGCTCTGCCGCGGCAGTGTAGTGGAGCCCTGAGCAGGCAGTGAGAGTGAGCAGGGTCCACCGATACAGTCTTTTGCCTGAGAGGCTTTGCATGACTCATGGCTGTAGCCGTAAGCCTTCCTGCTGCTTCACGGTAATACTGGCCACTTATTTCAGGCGTTCATCATCCAAATATCGCACTTCACAGCATTCTAATGCTCCTCAGATTACACAAACACACTGATTCAAGTGTGTGTTTACAATCTCTGCCAGACTCAGGCCTTTCTCTGCCCTCGAGTTCTTATTTAAGACTTTTATAAGTGTTACTGATTTCACACGTGTAACTGATCTATTCAAATGGAGTTATGTAGGCTGATAAGCATGCCCCTTTTGAGAAGCAGATAGTGTATGTTTATTTTGAGCCCTGTATTGACCAAGTAGCGTACAAATGTAGTGTTCTACCTGTCATTGCATATTGGCTGTCAAGCTTTTATGAATACTCAGCTAGCTGAAAGTCAGCACCCAGATGCACACACACTCATATTTTCAGAGCAAGGTCTTTTCATCCAGAGATCACAGTGTAGAGTTTGCCAGACAATAACTATAGCTCATACTGGAAAACTCTGCTTGTTGACAGACTTTGCATGTTGCCTTTGAAATGAGGGTCCTCAGTTACAAATCTCCCTCTTACACCCAAACACACATGTAGAGAATGCAGGCTCAGCACCCTGGACAGCGGCCCTAGGGTCTTGTGCTGTGATTGTGTACAGCACTACAGCTGTGTACAGCAGGGTGGGCGTGATGAGGCCAGAGTCACACTACTCTCCATAGTAATAAGCCTCATATCACCCTGGTGTTAGGATTTTCTCCAGCCTCTCTGATCCCTTTAATACTCTCAACTTTATTGTTTTCTATTTGCTGTTTTCTCCTCAGGCCCTTGCTCTCACCCTGTATACTACTATTCCTCTCTTTCCCTCTCTCCCCCCCCCCCCCTCTCTCTCTCTCTCTCCCCCCCCCTCTCTCTCTCATCTCTGTTGTATTAATAATGATATTGACTTGTTTGTTTTTTCTCTATCCCCCCTCCGCCCCTCTCTCCCCCCTCCGCCCCTCTCTCTCCCTCTCTCTCTCTCTCTCTCCCTCTCTCTCTCTATCTCTCTCTCTCTCTCTCTGTGTTGCAGCGGTTTAATTTTGTTTCTCTGCCCACGGATGTCCTGGAGATCGAGGTGAAGGACAAATTTGCCAAAAGTCGGCCCATCATCAAGCGCTTCCTGGGCAAGCTGTCCATGCCTGTACAGAGATTGCTGGAGAAGCATGCGATCGGGTATACAGAGAGAGATTATATATTTGACTTAAACCAGAGGCTTTATTCAGTTTATACACTCATATTATAATATAATTGCAAAATCCATTATAATACCACCAAACAGTAATTGTAGTTTTAAAGAGCACCTTAAGGCGGGGGGGACCACTCTCTCGTCTTCTGACATGATTACACCGATATATCACATACTTTTCATAGATAATATCATTCATCAATCCACAAGGCTTACCGTATCTCAAGAAAAAGACATGGTAGGGAGAGAGGAGAGAGGAGAGAGAGCCCAGCAGTGTGGTGTGATTTATAAGGGGGTAATATGAGATGTGATAGTATCTGTTGTATGTGAGCTCCCCCGGTGCTGTAATGCCATGCTGGATATTAGGGCTGCTCTGTGCCTGCTAATGCCTACTAATGACTCACTGGAGCCCAGGGGTCACCCACATCTGGCCTGAATGCTAATTGAACAGGGAGGAGAGGGAGAAGGGCTTTGCTGCTACAATGATCTCACCATGCTTAATGTCACACCTAATCTGCCTTCTGTTCACCTCAACTCCTCCTCTCTCCTCTTCTCTCCTCTTCTCCTCTCTTCTCTTCTCTTCTCCTCTCCTTTCTCCTCTTCTCCTCTCTTCTCTGCTCTTCTCTTCTCCTCTCCTCTTCTCTTCTCTTCTTCTCTCTTCTCTGCTCTTCTCTTCTCCTCTCCTCTCTTCTCTGCTTTTCCCTTCTCCTTTCTTCTCTCTTTTCTTATTTTCTCTGCTCTTCTCTTGTCTTCTATTCTATTCTTTTCTCGTCTCGTCTCCTCTCTTCTCCTCTCTCGTCTCCTCTCTTCTCCTCTCTTGTCTTTTCTCTTACATTACTCCACCCTGCTCCTGTTCTTCCTGCCGCTATGCCGTCTTCCCACCGTGAAGGGATCGGGTGGTCAGTTACTCCCTGGGCCGAAGGTTACCCACAGAGTATGTCAGCGGTCAACTGCAGTTCAGATTTGAGATCACCTCCTCCATTCATCCAGGTTCAAGCAACTTTTTCAAGCCTCTTTTGCGTCTCTCTTTCTGTCTGTGGCTGTTTCTCTCTGTTTATCCGTCTCTGTCTGTCTATTCCTCTCTTCTCTCAAAGGAAGAGACAGAACTGTCTAATTTCACAATGTGCTCCCAGCTCACTGGTATTTGCACTGATTTTGACTGTTTTGCAACTTTGCCCCATGAGCAACCTTCCTGTAATTTTCTAAGTTTCAGCAATAATCGTGTGTGTGTGCGTGTGTGTGTACGTGTGTGTGTGTGTGTGTGTGTACGTGTGTGTGTGTGTGTGTGTGTGTGTGCGTGCGTGCGTATGTGCGTGTGTGCGTGTGTGTCCACAGATGATGAGGACATGTCTCTGAGCACGGAGCCGGAGTGTGCCACGGTGCAGGAGCGGGAGGAGACGGACGGGCATGACGGGCATGAGGAGGGGGAGGGGCATGAGGGCGCGCGGTGCCGCCCCACCCAGGCGGAGGACGCCATGAGCCTGGACCAGGGGGCGCCAGAGCTGCCGCTGGACCTCCCCATGGACACGGCCGCATCCACAGGGCCCCAGGAGGAGCTACAGAGCCAGCAAGGGGAGAGGGAGGCGCAGGAGGAGGAGGAGGAGGAGGTGGAGGAGGAGAGGAGACAGCCCAGGGGGGAGGAGGACGCGCAGGCCCACGGCCAGGCCACTGGGCGGCCCTCGGGGCAGCAGGAGCGCGGAGGAGAGCCGGGTCCCGTGGAGCCCATGGAGCTCGGAGGAGGCGCAGAGTGGGACAGCCGGAACGGAGCGGTGGCGTCCAGTGCCATGACGTCCAGTGCCATGACGTCCAGTGCCATGACGCCAGTGGCCGAGGAGTGCGAAGAGCTGGACACGGCCTGCAGCGCTGGGACCGCGGGAGAGCCGGAGGAGCGTGGGGCAGTGGAGGAGGAGGAGGAGGAGGAGGAGGAGGAGGAGATGCTGGAGGTGGTGGAGGAGGTGGAGGGCGAGCTGGAGGAGGGCTGCTCTCTGCTGCGCGTGCGCACCACCCCGCGGCGGAAGGCGCGGCCCTGCTCGCTCCCCGTGTCCGAGCTGGAGACGGTCATCGCCTCGGCGGGCGGCGAGCCCGAGACGCCGCGCACGCACTACATCCGCATCCACCGCCTGCTCCACAGCCTGCCCTCCGCCCACGAGGCAGACCGCCACGCCGACCACCCCGCCTGCGGCCAGCAGAAGCCGTCGGTCAGCCAGGAGGAGGAGGAGGACGAGGAGGAGGAGGAGGACGAAGATGTGGTGCTGGAGCCCCACGCCCCGCTCTCGCCCAACGGCACGCCGTGCCCACGCCGGGCACTGCCCCGCAGCCGGTCCGTGGAGCGCCTGTCCGACCTCATCTACCAGCTGGACGGAGACGGCCGGCCGCTGGACGCTCAGGGCAGCAGTGGCGGGGCGGCGGGAGGAGGAGGAGGAGGAGGAGGAGGAGGAGGGGAGAGTGAGGAAGAGCTGAGCCCCGTGCCCTGCTGCAGCCGCACCGCGCTGACCGGCCCCCACGGGAGAGCCCTGTCGCTGGACAGCGCCCGCCACACCCACGCCGGCGTCTTCTCCTCCCAGGAGGACGACGAAGAGGAGGAAGAGGAGGAGGAGGAGGACGGCAGGGACGGGGCTCGGCAGGTCAACGGCGTGCTGGGCTCCTCCGAGCCGGACCACGGCCCGGCGTCCCAGCGCAGAGAGCCCGGCGACGGGCGGCCGCAGTGGGAGGAGGCTCCGCCCACACACGTGCAGAGCCCCCAGAGCAGCGTGGGAAACGGACCGGCGCCCGCCGCAGGGTCCAGCGGCAGGACTGGACGTGAGTAGCCGCAGGATGACCCTCATAGCACACCGTAGTTCTGTTGCTGTTGGGAAGGCTGATTCATACTTTGGCATGATCACGTGACTACTGGCGGACAATAAGTGCTCACAGCAATGGCTAACGTTTACATGTTTGTAGCTATACACACAAAGTGACATCTGTTGCATCATGTGATGAAGTTCTCATCTGAATGTACACCCTGTCTGCTGGCGAATGACAGCTTGATCAATTCTTTGTTTTACTCTGGAAGCTGCATTTTGAATTAACTGGAGTTTGTGTAATATTTGCTTTGTTAGTCCACCTAAAAGAGCGTTACAGTAGTCTAATCGACTTGTTTTGAGCCATCCAAGTTTTGATATCTGACATACATTTGATCATGTATGTAAGGTCATTCAAAGGGCTAGGATTGTCTGAGGAAATATTTTTTTTTTAAAAGTATAAAACGTACGTACGTCATATCAACACTTGCACATTTTGCAACTCAGTTTTGCAACCCAGTTTTCCAGTAAATTATGTGCCTATCTATGACTCATTACTTCCTCTCTTTGGCTGCATCCTTAAAATGCAATGCATGAGATTATCTTCAACATAGATGACCTTAACCTGAAATATACTGTCGATCTCCTTACATAGACAACATATATATCCATTATATCATATCTTGAGAGTACTACTTCAATAGACAAGACAGAAAATCCTCTCTCTCTCTCTCTCACACACACAGGTGACTGTCCTCTGCCCGGTAGTCACCCTCCAGTCAGTCAGCTTCCAGCTCTGCGGCCCGACCCTCACCATTACCCAACCATCGATGAGCCTCTTCCTCCCAGTAAGACCTCAGTCCTCTCTTCTCCCTCTCCCTCTCTTTCTCTCTCTCTCTCTATCTCTCACTGTCTCTCACTCTCTCTCTCCCTCACTCACTCTCTCACAGGCCCAAATACACCCTACCCACTATTGTTTTTATATGCCCTGTCGTCTCACTGGAAGACTTTTGTTGTAAAAGATCAAAGAAAAAGAAACAATATAATATGTACATACAGTACATTGCAAGTGTATAGATGTTATTAACTCATTCTGTTACTGCATGTGTATGTTTGCTCTGTGTGTGTGTGTGTGTGTGTGTAGACTGGGAGGCCCGTATTGACAGCCACGGCCGGGTCTTCTATGTGGACCACATCAACCGCACCACCACCTGGCAGAGGCCCACCACCGCCGCCACTCCAGACGGCCTGCGCCGCTCCGGCTCCGTCCAGCAGATGGAGCAGCTCAACAGGAGGTGTGTGTGCCTGTGTGTGTGTGTGTGTGTGTGTGTGTGTGTGTGTGTGTGTTTTGGGGGGGTGGGGTGTGAAGAAGCGTAGGGGGACTTCTCTCATGCTTTATTTAATTGTGTACTTTCCCCTCTCACTCTTTCTCATGCATTCTGTATTGCTATTATTCATATCTCTTCCTACTGTGGTCTCTTTCCGTTGTTTTCTATCAGTCTCTTCCTCCCTGTGTCTCTCTCTCTTCCTGTCCCTCTGTCTCTCTCGCTCAACAACATGAGTCTGTTCTAGCATTCTTGTTCTTGCATTCTTGTGTGGGTTGCTTTCGCAGAAGTAGTGCCATCTCCAGCAGAGGCAGACAGGTGTAGGATGAACAGGTGGAAAGGCTCTCTAGAGATGAGTGGATGGACTGGCAGAGGCAAACTGTTTGTCTGTCTTGTTCTATCACTGTGTAGGGGTCAGGAACATAATCAACAGCTTAGAAGTGGTGAATGCCAGGAAAACATGACAAGACCATGTATGGTACATTTAAGGGCAGCGGTGGGCAGACCAAAACCAGGCCCCTGCTGTGGCAGACCTTCATATCTCTAGGACTACCCAAGTGCAGCTTAGCCCAGTAAACCGAAGCATAGCCCCAAATGTAGCGTCCACCGCTACAACGCCGAACTATGCCCCTGTATTTGGTGGAGACCCAACTATGTATTAGGCAGAGCCAGACATCCGCAAGAGGGGCAAACAATAAAGCATCATCTGCATACAGGACGTCGAAAACAACCAGGAAACCGCAAAAAGAAAAAGAACAAAGGAAAACACATATGGACGTAATAGCCTGTTTGTCCGTCTGTCTGCCTGTCTGCCTGTCTGTGCATGTATCCATCATTCTGTCCTGCCTCTGGCCTGGAAGGTGCCATTTCTCTCCCCCCTCATTACAACATTAGGGCTTATGTGTATAGGGGAGGGGATTGGATCTGGATAGAACTCTAGTTCTGCATTCATTGTTTCAGTAAGGCTAAATTGTCCACAACTTACTGTAATGAGGAAAGTTGTGTGTCATTAGTTTAGTGAGGGAACGCTTATGTGCAAGGATGGCAGTTCATGCTGAAGGTCTGTTCTTCAGCACATGCATGTCCATCAGATGCAGCAGTGGGCCACTGCAGGGGGCAGGTCCTGAGGGCAAGCGAGCTAGCTGGACGTGCTGGGCACTCTCTGCCCAATAGAGTGATGAAGTGCCATATGCTGATGACTCACGGCCCACACATGTTTCCGGAGCGCAAGTGTGAGTGTGACTTACTCATGCTTAATGCTGGGCCTACTCAGCACACACACAAACATGCCCTCTCACACCCCCTGCTGGAGAGAAGAGAAAATGCTTTATTTATTTATTTTAGAAAAAAAAAGGGGGGGGGGGATCATTCAACTACTATTGAGGTCATACTGCACTGTATTTTGTCAAGACATATATGTGTGAACAGGAAAGAAAAAGCAAGGCAAGGTGATAGGCACTTTTATGGTTAATCAGGGCTGGCTTATGTTTCTCAGTAGTTGTTGTCCTCCACCCTGACTGCAGGAAGTGGTCTATAACCGCTGGTTTGTGGGTTACGTATTCACAAGAGAATCATTTCTGCTTTATAGAGGCGTGTAATTGCTGCTTCAGTGGAAAGGGGGGGGGGGGGGGGGGGGCTGGGGGCTAGACAGAGCAGTGAGGAAGAGGAAGATGAAGATGAGGCGGTGGCAACGCTACGTACTGTAAGGGCCTCTGTGAAAGCCCTGTCTGTGGTCTGTGTCTGTGGCAGCCAAGGGCGGGGTGCTCTCTCTTATGACTCTTTCTCCCTCTCTCTCTCCCTCTCCCTCCCTCTCTCTCCCTCTCTCTCTCCCTCCCTCACTCTCCCTCCTTCTCTGTGTGTGTGTGTGTGTCTGTACTGTGTCCCAGCTCTACTATGTACTGTGTGTATAGCATGTGTGTACAGTTAGAGAGAGGTATGAGATTCTGAATGAGTTTGTGTGTTGAAAGTGGAATGGTGTAGCCTCGTATCCAGGCAACACCAGGGCCAGCTTTAATCCCTCTCAGCCCCAGCCCTGTCTCATCTTATCTGTGGCACTCCGTCAATCAGCACTCACGCTTATCTGAAATTGTTTGTTTGTGTGTGTGCGTGTGTGTGTGCGTGTGTGTGTGTGTGTGTGTGTGTGTGTGTGTGTGTGTGTGTGTGTGTGTGTGTGTGTGTGTGTGTGTGTGTGTGTGCATGTGTGTGTGTGTGTGTGTGTGTTTGTGTGTTTGTGTGTGTGTGTGTGTGTGTGTGTGTGTGTGTGTGTGTGTGCGTGCGCTTTGTTCTGCAACATAAAGCATATGATTTCATCTGCTTGATGGTCAATAAATGCCAGTTCTAATCCCAGCCCTCAGATGAATTGTGCTTGGTGGCTATCTCAGGTCATTGATTTTATCATCAGTATCACTTGCTCTATCAAGCGCAGTGGTCTACAGTCACAGGAGTCCTCGTGGATGAAGATGAGCAGATAAATAAATATGTGTGTCTTTCATGCTGGAAATTCACAAGAGAAAGAATAGCCTAGTGCACCTCAAACTAAATCACGTCTTGCTCTGAACCAGTGTGATGGATGCAGTAGGATGCATCAAGTTCTATTTCTGCTGACAAATCTGATGTTGCCAGGTACCAAACGATACAGAGAACCATGGCAACGGAGAGGAGAGAGGAGGAGGGAGGCAGCTCCAGAGGAGAGAGAGCGGGCAGCAGTGAGACCGCAGACTCGCCACCACTCGCCAATGGTAAGCCAGCTCTTTCCTCTCTCTGTGTGTTTGTGCGTGTGCATGTGTGTGTGTGTGTGTTTGTGTGTGTGTGCGTGTTTGTGCTAAGAGAGAGATGTGAGATATGTACACACACTCACGCATGTGTCTCTGTGATGTCCGTAGCGGAGTTGAGGAGGGACACGCCCTGTTCCCCGGGCCACTGTCAGAAGATCACCCAGCTGCTCCAGAGCCCGGCGGTCAAGTTCATCACCCACCCCGAGTTCTTCACCGTCCTCCATGCCAACTATGTGAGTGCCCTTTCGCCCGCTGTGGGCATGCTTGTCTGGTCGTGAGAGTATATATACGGTATATGTAATGAACTGTCATGTGTAATTGATAGGACTAATGTGATTGATTATTTTACTTTCACCTTTCTTTGTTCATCATGTTAAAGTGATCTCTCTCTCTCTCTCTCTCTCTCTCTTCCTCTCCTTCTCTGTCCGTGCCCCTCTCTTGTGTGTGTCAGGGTGCTTACCGGATGTTCACCAACAGCTCCTGCCTCAAACACATGATCCTGAAGATTCGACGAGACGCGCGCAACTTTGAGCGCTACCAGCACAACCGCGACCTGGTCACCTTCCTCAACAGGTTCGCCGACGCCCAGCTGGAGCTGCCCCGAGGGTGGGAGATCAAAACCGACCCGCAGGGAAAGGTACGACTCGCTCAGAACACCAGCACCTCTCCATCTGAGCGGTGGTGTCTTGTTGTCAGAAGGACGGTATTTTACTCTCTCATGCACACTCAGAGAGTGGTGGAGAAAGGGAAGCTAAATCCATCAAGGCAGGACATGAGTTGGATCCACCCACATAATTGGTTGCTCCTAGTGACATGTCCACCCAAGGAAACCTACTCACCCAACACATCATTTTAGTCTCTGAGTTCATTTGGACACCTCCAGTACAGTTCCTGCCACACAGCCAGGGTGCTGATGCAGAGGTTCAAACGTTCAGTCTTCAAGCTGTCTTAAAGACACCTACAGTAAAGGGTTCTCACTCCGAGGTAGGCAGCTAAGAACTTGAGTTGGCGTGTTCTTTTAAGGCCTGTTACGTTATGGGCCCACAGGGAATCATCCCAACTCGGAGCTCTCTCATGCCAGGGCCTTAGGGTCCCACCCACAGAGAGAGGCTCTGACCCACAGACTGACCGTGTGAAGTCTGCAGGACGCAGGTTGATGAACTCCCCCAGAGCGTTCATTTAGGAACAAGGAGCCCGCTGTGAGCCTATTAATAATCACACTTGTACTAGAGGAGATCACTTAGCATGAATATTTAAACATTGCGCAATGCCATGTAGTTTAAATTCTTAATAGCTATCCCGTCTGATGAAGCGGAAATGGAAGTATTATGCTGGGGTGATGTGTGTCCCGTGCCAGCTGCTTTTAATGTAATGAATGTACTGGATAGGGAAGTGTCATGTCAAAATAAAAGCATAAAAAGATGCCGAAGTGAAGGGTCTTTGAATAGAAATGTGTTGTTCTTGGGAATGGTGTGATTATGTGAGATGTAAAAGGTTGTTTCTGTGTCTGCAGTCATTCTTTGTGGACCACAACAGTCGTGCCACCACCTTCATAGATCCTCGGATCCCACTGCAGAATGGACGCCTACCCAACCATCTCACACACCGCCAGCATCTGCAGAGACTACGCAGCTACAGCGCAGGAGAGGTGTGTGTGTGTGTGTGTTTGTGTGTGTGTGTGTGTGTGTGTGTGTTCTTGTGTATTCTTGGGTGACCATGCCCTTAAACTAAGAAGACAGTAGAAGCATAATATCTGCACATATGAATAAGCATCACAGCACAGCTGAAAAATACAGGAGATATACATTTGAGCTGGATGACAATACAGTATTACTTTGAGAACCTCAGGCCATTTATAAAACGTTTGTACTGAAAAGGAATCATGTACTGTACTGTACCACTGCAGGTATTTATTTGACTCCCCAATCAGTGGGGGATTGGGCTGAGTCTAGTGCAGATCTGGCACAGATCTCCTGTATCTGGGCTCCATCCCAGGGCCAGCTCCAGCCCCACTCCAGCCCCAATCTCCTCCTATCTGTGCCACTCAATCAGTCAGTGCTCACCCGTGTCTGGAATTGTCTGAGAGAGAGAGAGAGAGCAACAATGACTTTACCCATTCATACCAATAAAGCATTATTAGATTTGATTTGATTTGATTTGATTTGAGAGAGAGAGAGAGAGAGAGAGAGAGAGAGAGAGAGAGAGAGAGAGGGAGAATGTGTGTGTGTAGATCATTATTGTTGGTTGTCTCTTAGTGCTTACAAGTTTTGACCTCAATATATTTTTGATCTCAGCATGTCTAAATGTGTCCCGGCGTTGTCTCCTCATCTCTCCACAGGCGTCTGATGTGTCCCGCAGTCGAGGGGCGTCTCTGCTCACGCGGCCGGGGAACAGTCTCGTGGCCGCCATACGCAGCCAAGGCCAGCAGGAGCCCGTGCCATTAGGTACCGCACACCACATCACACCACACCCTCTCCTCTCACATGCTGGGGGCACACTTAGCAGGCTAACACACTCATTATCGTAGCCTGTGGCGTGTCAGAGCGCGGAGCATCTCACATTAGTAGAGAGCAGACGTTGTGTCCAAGTGTAAATGTAAAGTTATGACGGACAGAGATCTAGCCATTTTTAAATCCCACAGGTTGCATGCATGTGCACACCTGGCGAATGTATAGAGGGTGCAAATACTCCTATCTTATAACCTACTGTAATGTACAACAGATACCTATATGTACTGAAGGCACTTTTATTGATCTAACTGTGTGACCTATGACCTTTGTTTCCAGGCAGTCTGTTGACTCTGTAGTCACATGTACAGTATCACTCACACCTGACTGTGTGCTTGTCTTTTCCTCTACAGCCTACAATGATAAGATTGTGGCGTTTCTACGGCAACCCAACATCTTTGAGGTGTTGCAGGAGCGGCAGCCGAGTTTTGCCCGGAATCACTCGCTCAAGTATGCACAGCCTTGGTTGATGCTGGTTTGGTTGAATATTTCAGCAGTGCATAAATACTTATGGAATATGTTCTCCTGCCTGCGTTATCACAATTTATTGAGCAGTGTTGTTCATTCATTTTAAAGACAATTGCTGTGAACAAGCAGAAAAGCTACACGTGTTTAACTTTAACTTTAAGTATTTTGATAAATTTGTGTGTGTGTGTGTGTGTGTGTGTGTGTGTGTGTGTGTGTGTGTGTGTGTATTCTCAGAGAGAAAGTCCACCACATCCGCACAGAGGGGACCCAGAGACTGGAGAAGCTGTCGTGTGATGCTGATCTGGTCATGCTGCTGAGGTACTGTAGGCTCCCATAGAGAACAGTGCACAGAGGGCTGGTCCAGCCTAGACTTTTCACTGCTTTGTGAATGACTGGGAAGTAGATCACTTCAGGGGAAACATGTTGACTGTCATTTTAGGAATTCCAAAAAATGTTAACCCTGTTTTTATCTCTCTGTGTCCTCACTCACCCCCACAGTCTGTTTGAGGAGGAGATCATGTCGCACGTCCCCGTGAGCACGTTCCACCCCGGCTTCAGCTTCTCCCCCCGCTGCTCCCCAGGCTCCTCGCCCCAGAACTCCCCAGGTCAGTGGAATGCCACTGTTGACTTATCATTTTGCAATCTATGAAAATAGTAGCAGTGTTGTTGTTAGAGACAAATCATTTTTTGAGAGATTTAATATGAGACATTTATTTCACATGTAATACTTGAATAGCCCTATTTTGGGCTTGGCGTATAGTACAACATATCCAGAGGTGTTGCCCTGCATGTGTAACTGTCTTTACTGACTCCATGCTGTTGCCCGGGGCACAAGGCATTCAGGAGCGGCTGCCACTGCTCCCTGCCTGCTGTCTGCCTAGCGATAGCTCTCCAGGTCAGGGGTCACTTTCATCTGCTCTGTCTAATCCACCCCTCCGACTAACCCACCTGATCCTCCAGCCTTTCCGTCATGAGTCCGCCGTGCTGATCTCCTCTGGAGCCTATTATTCCCGTTCCCTAATCTTGGATCTATGACAAGATTCTCGTTCTCCTGGTGTGTCCCTGTTGCCTGGGGCAACATGGTGTTGAATACCTTGTCTCTCCTACTGTTTATTTCTCAACGTGGTGTCAGTTGTCCTCAATGTGGTGTCAGTTGTTTACCTCTCCTGATGGTCACTTTTGTCCCCCCAGTATTTTTCATCCGGTATTTTGAAGTCAGATGGATGCTGACCTGATGTGAGGTGGATTTGACAGATCTGCATCATATCAGGGGCAGGTCTGCCCTGGAGTTATCTGGGAAAGCCCAATTTCCTCTACAGGAAATGCTATTGTAATCTCAGAGTGCTGATCCCTCTGTTGACCCTTGGTCTAATACCGACCTCATGTGATTGTGTGGTCAGCTTGACTCTTGTGTTATGATGAATGCATAGGGCAGAGTTATAGTCAATCCTCTGAGTCTCTGAATATGTTGTGGTGTTTTTGTGTCTTTGTTGCTCAGGGACACAACGGGCCCGAGCACCAGCCCCCTACCGTAGAGACTTTGAGGCCAAACTGCGCAACTTCTACAGGAAGCTGGAAGCCAAAGGATATGGCCAGGGCCCTGGGAAAATCAAGTGAGACACCCATGCTAGGGACACCTATGTCTAACACACACACACATAGACAATAACAGACACACTGAGAAAGCACTTTGTCCTAAAACCGTACAGGCTACTTAGTGAAGTTATTTGCCAGTTTATTTATTTACTAATGAGCATTGTTTTAAGTTAGATGTATTGATATGTGTACAGTAGAAATGTATACAATATCTTGGTGTGTGTGTGTGTGTGTATGTGTGTGTGTGTGTAAGACGTCACTTTTCTGAACCAATGAGGGAACAGGAAGTGGTCGAAGGAAAATCCGTGAAGCAGCCGCGCGCTGTTTGAGACATTAAATGATAACCCCTGTTGAATCCTAATAAAGCTGACTCCGCCAAATATAAGAAGGTCTAGTTCAAAGTAACATTATTCTCAGGGGTCAGGCTGGTGAGCCTGGTGGTGCCTTCGAAAGTAACATTGTGAATTCTCCGGGATCAGGCTTATGTGAGCCATAAGCGTCTGATCAACTATTTACTGTGCAATGCCACCAGTCATTCTTACCGACCCCGTATCGTCAGGAATATGCTGAGGGTCCTATTCTCCTCCACTGCCGATTAATTCGGGCGGTTCCCATACGTTATCATTGTTACTAGTTTCCAGAAAGGATTCAGGGTCTGCCCCGGTGACCTGGACTATTAATACTGTGATACGTGCTGCTCCACAACCACATACTAGCACAGAGGGTTCTGGCTGTGCTAGGACGCGATTACTCGATACAGATCACCATAGACATTTCTATGGCAGCCCCCGTAAAACAAAACGGCCCATCGCTTCATAATATTAGTCAATTTCGAAGACAGTTTGCCCTTTCCAGATGGTTAACTCCTACGGCGGCGGTAGTTAGACCCTAGCCATCCATAACGCTAGCACGTTACCTGGGACCGGACACAGCCGCATAAGTACATAATGGCTACGCGGATCAGCATAACAAATTTATTGGACAGGTACAAGCTAGTCATCCAACACATTACAGAAGTACATCTAAATGCAAAGCGTGAAAGTTACTTAAACAGGTTCAAGAAATACTTAGGCTAAGATACAAAAACAGACAGAGAATGAAACATACTTTACCAGCTCAGAGGAAGATGACTACACACCGAAGTGTGGGAGCTCATGGCTAAGAGACTCCATGAATAATGTTTTGTCTACGCTTTTATAGGCTACAAAGTTTGTGATTGGTTCACACAGTGACAGGGGTTACATGAATGGAGATCACATGATGAGTACTGTAGGTGAAACTGAGACCATTGTTGTAGTGAAACCACTTGAGTAAATCAATCAAGACATGACAATACATTTGGTTACATCCTGGTCCAAGTTAACTTCTGAGGACTTTGGACAAACGTGTGACAGGAGGTCCACAATAGGCCTACACTCAGTAGCTAATCAAGAGTCCATATATGATTGAAAGGAATGTCATCAGCCTGGGAACTTAGATCCTTACATGTGTGTGTGTGTGTGTGTGTGTGTGAGAGAGAGAGAGAGAGAGAGAGAGAGAGAGAGAGAGAGATTGTGTGTGTGTGTGTGTGTGTGTGTATGCTGTATGTGACTCACTCCATCCTCGTTGTGCTCCAGGCTGATAGTGCGGCGAGATCACCTGCTGGAGGGCACCTTTAACCAGGTGATGGCCTACTCACGCAAGGAGCTGCAGAGGAACAAGCTCTACATCACGTTTGTGGGAGAGGAAGGGTAGGAAATACACACTCTTCTTCAGTGTTCTACAACCTCTCCTTTACTCAAGTTCACTGCTTTTGACCCTGAGAGGGACACCATTTTCAGAGGCGAACACCCCGGGTTCAGAAAGTAAAAGTCCTGCCAAGTATTTGATCCAACCATTTAGTAAACCAGCTCATCCTTATTAGCTGTCTGGAACCTCTGGAACCAGGAATGTCCGCCTCTGACCATTTTCTTCTTGTCTCAGTTATGGGCATCTTATCAGGCTTACTGTAGATCAGACTCACTGAAATCAGTATACGGTATACAGTATACAAGACATGGATAACTTAGATTTTCTGGGGTTTAATTTCCACTCAGAATTCACTATATCTACCTAAGATTGTCTGTAAAATGGGCCCACTGTATGTCACTGATGTTGTAAGTCTCATCTCGACTGTGTGTGTGTGTGCGTGCGTGCGTGTGTGTGGTTCCTGCCTGCTGCTGTCTGTGTCTCCCTCAGCTTGGACTACAGTGGGCCGTCTCGTGAGTTCTTCTTCCTGCTCTCCCAGGAGCTGTTCAACCCGTACTACGGCCTGTTTGAGTACTCCGCCAACGACACCTACACCGTCCAGATCAGCCCCATGTCTGCCTTCGTGGAGAACCATCTGGAATGGTGAGGTCCCTCACACCCGCCTCCCATAAACACATACTGTACACTTCCTGTTTGGAGGAACGAGAGGCAGTTTTTCCCACAGTGATATATTAGCTGGTGGTGCGTTAAGCACTGGGTGAGAAGATCAGGAAATAAATGGGCTTCCGAATACTGTTGTGCTAAGAGTGCTAAGAGTGCCCTGTGTGTTGAAGGAGGATACAGTAGGCAAGGCTTGCTGTTGTCATTGGATGGGTTCCTATTCTGGACACAAGAGTCTAGAGTGATATGACCCTCACACTCCATAAATAGACAGTGGAGCTTGAGAAAGCCCTTCCCGGAAGTATAGACTATTGTTAAAACTAGTCAATGTAGTTTATGCTGTTGTTTTGGGGGACGGGGGCTATTTGCATGGGTCCATCGTCTCCTGTTTGAACTATTTACTACAATTAATGGCTTTGATTTTCTGACAGTTTTATAAGAGAAGGGTAGCAACTTAAGCATAATGTGTGCGCAGGTGTGGGTTTGTCTTTGTGGTGTTTTGTTCATGTGTATGTGTGTGTATTCAGGTTCCGGTTTAGCGGGCGTATCCTTGGTCTGGCCCTGATTCACCAATACCTGCTGGATGCCTTCTTCACACGGCCATTCTACAAAGCCCTCCTCAGGCTGTGAGTGCATCTTTACATTCACTTAGTCCTGTACACTGATTACTTTATGGGAATAATGTCAATAAAACTACAAAAGGACAAGGCGTATAATCAATTGATATTCACAGATATATGAAAAGTCTAAAGACTACTGCTAGTAGAAGAGCTGTTTTGAGATCTTATGATTATGAATCCAAATACTCACATTCCATATGCACAGGAAATAGCCTATAAGGTCAGCCGTACAGTACATGAAGGCTCTGTTTCATGAGCACTGCTTTTCATTGACAGATCAACTGATCTCAGTGACCTGGAGTACCTGGATGAGGAGTTCCACCAGAGTTTACAGTGGATGAAGGACAACGACATCACCGACGTTCTGGACCTCACCTTCACCGTCAACGAGGAGGTCTTCGGTCAGGTGAGAGACACCCCTGGGCAAACAGACACCCCTACATTCAACAGTAACAAATACATAGCCAGTGTTTTATGGTAACATTGTTTACGTACAGCACTGGAAACACAAATTAAGGTTATAATCATGTAATTATAATATGTATCATTATATACTGTATATATCAGTGTGCTGTTGCTCTTTATTGCCACTAACACCAACACCATGACATGGATTACCTGGGCTCATCCTGCACATTCTAAAACTGATAGTTCCAGTCATTGATTATGATTGGCTGAATCATATTCGATACCAGTGTAAAACCCAACACAAACATGCACCTTGATTTCACCTTTCGTTCTATAGTAATGCGCTAACACAACTTATACAAAGTTAGAGTAGCTCGTGTTGATGTTACATGGCAACCAACCACTCAGATAGAGGAAATATATAATGCAATGATTATCTATGAATACATCATTGCATTTTTAGTTGCTGTGCCTTCGTTTCATGAAATCTTGCGGAATAGACTTAGTAACAGTTTTAGAAAGGCAATTAGCCACTCAAGTTAGTCGTTTGCACTGATTTTAGAACAGTCAAGGGGGTTTTACTGAATGTAGGCTACAACAGTGAAATGAACTTGTCGTGGTCTGTTGTGGTGACAGGTGACAGAGCGAGAGCTGAAATCGGGCGGAGCAAACATCCAGGTGACGGAGAAGAACAAGAAGGAGTACATTGACCGCATGGTGAAGTGGAGGGTGGAGCGAGGGGTTGTTCAGCAGACACAGGCCATGGTCAGAGGCTTCTACGAGGTACGCCAGGACGGGTCAAGGCACATCGTTTGGACCTTCTGTATATTTGCACAGAATGCACACCCTGTTGTATTTATCGTTCATGTACACACACACACACATACACACATGCACGCATGCACCCACGGACACACACACACACACACACACACACACACACACACACACACACATGCACATTCAAACACAGCCTCTTTCCTCTCTCTCTCTCTCTCTCTCTCTCCTCCTCCTCCTCTGTGAGTATCCATATGGGCTATGTGTTGGGCGGTGAGTTGTCAGATGTGTCCTGAGCTCTGTGAACGTGTGTGTGTGCAGGTGGTGGACTCTCGGCTGGTGTCCGTGTTTGATGCCAGGGAGCTGGAGCTGGTCATTGCAGGCACCGCAGAGATCGACCTGAACGACTGGAGGAACAACACCGAGTACAGAGGAGGTCAGAACCAGCCAGCGCATATTGTACTGACCACACAGACCACACAGACCACGCAGTCATTTCCCATAGACAAATAGCATTGTATTGCACAGCAATGTAAAGGCATTATAATTACAGACATTACTATGCACATGAGCATTTTTATTTGAATATGCTGTGGTATGATATTGTATAGTATGGTACAGTGGTCTGAGACATTGCATGAGATGACATTACATGATATGATAATCTATGTAATATGTAACCCCGTGTATGTATAATGTCCCATCTCCAGGCTACCATGACGGGCACATAGTGATCCGGTGGTTCTGGGGGGCCGTGGAGCGCTTCAATAACGAGCAGCGGCTGCGCCTGCTGCAGTTTGTGACGGGCACGTCCAGCGTGCCCTACGAGGGCTTCACCGCACTGCGGGGCAGCAACGGCCTCCGCCGCTTCTGCATCGAGAAGTGGGGCAAGATCACCTCACTGCCCAGGTATGGTGTTGGTGTGCACACCTGTGCCCCCTTAGAGTCCCTGTCCTCCTGGCTAGTGGGACCCGCTGGCATGCTGTGGTGTTGGGGTTGACCTCCATCAGCACAGGTGACTTTGTACTCTGACTGAGGCGCAATACAAGAGTGGCTCTTGTGGTCAGGAGACAGGCTTATTGCCCCAGATGGCCAGGCTGTTCTGTCCCTTCACCACAGACATGTTGGGGAGTGTTATAGACCCTTTCAGCCTGTTCCTTAAGGGTTTCCAGTTTCCAGACATGTTCAGAACCCCCACCGATCTGAAATGTGTACTGTCCTGCACATGTGTTTGTTTCTGCAGTTCAGGGTCAATGTCTTCATGCATAGGGATGAGTCACTAAATGGATTTGCATATTCTGACCAGTCTTTGTTGAATATTACAGTATCCTTTATTTGCATATGTTACTGTGATCCTAACTAGCCAGTTCTGGTCCAGTGGTTTCGGCCTCAATAGCTCTCAATGTGCTCCAAGCATGTTGTTTGTGTGTCCAATGAAGAATTGGCCACATGCAGCTGTGTGTTTGGACACACATAAACACAAGTGACACTTGAGCCCCAACATGAATGAGTTACAATTCTCTAACAAAGAAAAGGCTTCTTTTCCTGTGTTACCCAAGTACACACACAAACAAAACACACACACTTACACACACCCTCCCTCACACACAGTTTTCCCATACACACACACGCACACACACACACACAGTAGTATGTTATCATGTCTGTGTCTGGTTCTGTCATGCCTGAGAAAGCCTGAGGAAGTAGTCTGACCTACATGCATGCTATTTTAAATGCCATTAGTACACCTCCCCCGCCCCTCCCTGACTAAAGCAGACAGAGAACTAAGGTTGGTTTAACAGTGTTGTTTGAAGCATGGGATATTGTCATGTCCCATTTGCTGTAGTTGAGTTAGTGTTCATATCGTATCTTTTCCCTGTAACATTTTTAATGGGGGGTAAGGTCCTGGGGTTTACAGTCCAGTGCTTTACTGGAGTTTTGATCCTGTGTTTACTGAAGCTGGTGAACATTATGGGAGCTTAAAAGGATGAGAGCAAGAGCAAATGTAGGGGCTATTGGAGTGACTTGAGTTGACCATTCATACTATGACTATACGATTTCAAAGTAGAATCTATTGATGCTGTTGTTCTGGTGTATAACTATTAATAGATACCTCTGTTCTGAGCTGTACGTGTGAATGTTTTATGAACAGTTGCTAATCCAACTGATCTTTCAGCACTTGTGATAGAAGCTGTTTTGTGCGTATTGATTTGATTCGTATTGATACACATAATGGATTTGGAAGTCGTTATCTGAAAGTATGGTCCATGGGAGGCAAGGAGCTCAATTAGGCTCATTAAGATTCCTCCCTGAGCTGACAGTTATCAGTTATCAGTTAGTTAAAGAAATAATAATGACATCTGAGAATTACAGCTGCGGTTGAACCGTGTCTTTCAGGGCTCACACGTGCTTTAACCGGCTGGACCTTCCTCCGTACCCCTCCTACACCATGCTGTATGAGAAGCTGCTCATCGCTGTGGAGGAGACCAGCACGTTTGGCCTGGAGTGACCGCTCCTCACCCCTCGACCCGCTCCGCCCCGCCCCGCCCCGCCCCATCCAACCAGGGGACCCCACAAACTGCAAAACTGTTGTTTTTCACAAATGTGTACTTTGCCGTGGACTGTCGTCTCTTTTTTTAAAGAAAAAACAAACATTTTTTGTGACTTAAAAAACAGACAAAAACAAAACAAGATCAAATTGAAGACAAAAATGAAATGCATGTGTAACTCACCTGTTAATACTGTATGTGCAGTCTTTATTGGGTTTGCACAATCCAAGCTGGTATGCAATAGTGAACGTGTGGCTTCAGCCTTCTCCTTCTCTCAGGGCCTCAATCCTTTACTGCGACTGACCGCACCCCAGCCACCCACCCGACCCCCTGCAACCACAGCCAGAGTGGGCTGAAGCCTCCAGCCGTGTCCCCCCTGCGCCCCACCATATCATCACTTCTGGTGCAGCATCTCCTTCTCATGAGAGACACGCGCTGCCGCTGTCGTTGAAGTTGACACAGGAAGTAATGACTTTCGGGGCAGGAGGAATGCTCCGACATTAATTCAACGATCACTGGATGTGTTGTTACTGTGTCACCACCATCATGCCACACCGATGGACATGGGTATTGCAAGCAGTGTTTATGTGCGACATCACCAGGGCCAAACAGCATCACCTCAGTTCAAAATGGCCATCAAACCCCATCACCTCAGCATCACCTCAGTTCAAAATGGCTATCGCACCCCATCACCTCAGTTCAAAATGGCCGTCATACCCCATCACCTCAGCATCACCACAGTTCAAAATGGCCTCTGCAGGAGAGAGTAACCCAGAAAAGAACATGACTTGTTAGTTAACTTGTCACCATGAAATACAGAAAGGGTTCGCTAGTCACCATGTGGTAAAGAACGGGGTTTCACATGTACTGTATGTGTTCTGTTTGTGCTCTCTGTCGTTTGTTCATCAGAAGTTCAGAACGGAGAAATGGAGGACGCTCCAGTTGGTACAGATTACTGATCTCTGCATATAATATAAAAAAACATTTATAGGTGTAATCTGGTTTCACATTTAGAAAAACAATACATGACATTTAGTTACATAGTGACATTGCACTTCTATATGTATGCTGCCCTTTAAAACATTAAAACCCTCGCTTTGGTAGAGATAAAAGACAATAAAAGGGCCACAGTCACTGAAAGTCTCGGGGATTGCCAGAAATGCTCCAGAATAAAGCTTTCTGCAGCACTTCTGTCATAAAATAATTTGAAGGTTTTTTTTAAATGTGTCAATGTGGAATGCTTCCACACAGTCTGAAGGCATTACCGAGACCAAATGTTAAAGCATATTCATTATCACAGATCAAATGTAAGCGCAATGACCACTGCTTTGTCTGTCTTGTTTTTATTCTTGTTTGAATGTTTACACAATTTGTTTATCATTTTGAACATACTCATATTTGTAAGGATGATATGAATGTTTGCTTGTGAGAAGATTGTTGAACTCTGCTTTTAAATGATTGTGCATAAACACATGACGATACTGAATATTGACCAGTGCAAATCTAAATTGACTTTCTTACCTTTGCTCAAGCACAGATAGAAGCTAGATTTCTCCTTTAATGCTGTCCTTCTGTCTGTGGATGATAAAAGGTGCATTTTATTTTGCTTTAGACCCCAGATCTCTAGATGGTGTAGCCATACAGCACATTTTCACTCATGCCAAGTACATAGGAAGTCACTCTTAACTACGCACTCTTAACTACGCAGGCAACACGTCTTGTGTCCCCTTTACAAGTTCAAAGGCTGTGTTACATAGATTTACAATATTGCATTTTCCTAATAATATTATTGTTGAGGTTAAAATGAAGTAACCTTCCAGTTGGAGTGAAAACAGGATTGTCAGAGACGAATCACCAAAGATTTTCATAATCATCAGACAAAGACGACATTACTGGTTGCAGGCCTGCATGTGGAATATTTCAAGTAGAGTGCAAAGCCATACAACAGCCAAGAGGTCAGGTACTTTTAGCACCCACAGAACGTGACGAATGCCAGAGTAAGAACAAAGCGAAAGGAAACATTACACAACAGTATACATTAGTGATTGAATTTGGAGTGCGGTAGTCGACCACAACGCTAGAAACATTCTGCTGTATATGAGGACTATTTTAGGGGGATCCCTCCCCCTCACTTGGCTCCTACCATCTGGCGGTCTGTCACAAGTTATAGAACTGGCACCTGACGCATTTCTCCATTCGCTGAGGAGATCGGAGCTAGGCCAGAAGAGCGTTTGATTAGTTAAGAGTTTATGGACATAGTTGTAATTGGCCTGACCACTGTAAGAATGTAATAAACTGTGTTTATATCTTACATCACAAAGTGAAAGATGTATGAATTGGACTGTAAACATACCTATGTACATATTTATATGTAATGTGTGTAATTAGACTAAAAAGGACGGGACTGGAGAAACTATAATAGAGTAATTGTATGGTCACGTCGTTTGATGGACTGTTTCCAGTGTAATTATTTATTGTAAAAAGTGTACCATGCTATGCATATTTTGTCAGATTAATGAGCAATGCAATTTCTCATGGTATCAGTTATCGAGGCCTTTTCCTTTCTCCTTTATGAAATGTTTTAATACTGATTTTCTGTATGGAATGTCACTGTAAAGTGAAAGTTCTCAATCTGCCTCACACTTCAATTGTATCTCATGTCCATTTAGAATTAGAAGCTACTACACTTGTCCATACACTCATGTTCTCTTTCTCTTTTTTCCTCTCTGCCTCTCACCCCCTCCTCTCTCTCTCTCTCTCACACACACACACACACACACACACACACACACACACACACACACACACACACACACAGGGAGAGAGATATGCATACATACTGAACCATTGCTGCTTCATTGCTTTACCCAATTGTCCCCTCTCCCCTGAAAATATGCTGATTTTTTTATCATGGGTGCACTCATATTTATTCTATCTCTCTCTCTCAGGCTCTGCTCTGTATTTCAAGCCTAGCACTGTTACGAATGTCAATAAACAATCACTTTGTAATGGACTGTAGTTTCACCTCTGAATTTGTCCCAGCATGCACTGGTCCAAGTTACAGAGCATTTCAGTATATTGTCATATCATCTTTTAGTTGGAGATGCATTGTGGTGTCCGTTGTGTTTGTGCATAACATAATTAGATGGAGAAGAATTAATATTTTTGTCAATATTACCTGCATTTTTGACTCCGCCTCTGCTATGTAAATGGTGTCTGTCTAGGCAATCTGAGTATCTGTCCGCAGTGTGCTGCTGCATTCAACCTGTCGTTGGGACGCGCATTTTGGTTTCTGCTACAGTTCTGAATCTGAATTCTGAAGCTGAACAAATTAACCAGATGTCACAGGTTTTGTTACCTGTTGAAACTATTCTTGAGTTATGGACGTCATCTTGGAGAATCCTCAGGTAAATAAGGCGCAACGACCGGCGCTGTTGACTGATACCAAAATCAGCATCCGAAACGATACCTTGACTGAGCGGTACAGTCCTGGCAAGGAGTTGGGCAGGTAAGGAATTCCAATTGATAATTAGCATAGAAATAAATTAGCCACACACACGTACTAGATTTTTATGTCCAGCAAAAGTTGCACATTTTAGCAATTCTTCTCAATACTTGAGATGAAGAATAATGAATTAATATAGATTTATTTTTATATTGCATATTTGAGATATCAATAACTATTGCTGTTGTTTGTTTGTTTGTTTGTTTTGTCCCGCTCCACTAGATGTGACAAATTACTGAAAGGATATTATTTTCCTGACCTATATGTGTGTCCAGTTGAAGGACCATTTATTAACTAGTTATGGCCACCGTATTCTGCCTGATTGCCCCATCCTGTCCCGTGTGCTGTCCATGTCCAGGGGCAGGTTTGGAGTTGTGAGAAGGTGTGTGGAGAAGCACACTGGGATGGAGTACGCTGCCAAGTTCGTGAAGAAGAGGAGGAAGGGTCAGGACTGCCGCGGGGAGGTCATCCATGAGATCGCCGTGTTGGAGCTGACCAATGCCTGCCCTAGAGTCATCAACCTACACAAGGTCTACGAGACGGCCAGTGAGATGGTGCTGCTCCTGGAGTGGTGAGCTATTTTAGACAGGCTAGTATGGATGCTGCACATACCATATTCACTCATGGACCACACAGAGCCCAAAAAACATACTAATGCATACATTTACCTCCACACACACACACACACACACACACACACACACACACACACACACACAAACTCCTGATCGCTTGGGCCCACTAGGTCTGTTAATCTATCTTTGTACTCAATCATTTTTTCCACGATAACTTTCTCTTCCATGGTAGATCTAAAGAGATACTCTGGCATTGTGGTGTCCATATATAGCCTAGTCTACTGTGTTAATCTGTTTTGTAGCAGTTACTCCCGGTGGCGGTCTAGTGTTGCTGCCCAGGATGAACACAGTTGCATGCCCCCCCTTACCTTCTCAATTAAAAGTCACAGGAGGGGTGCTGATGACTCGCTTGGCCATCAACCTCTATAAATAGCTCTGCATGAACTGCCTCCACCCCACTGGCACCAAAGTTTAACAACAACACAAGGACAAGTTATGGTGTGTACAGAGCCATTATGAACAAAGGCACTATCTAGAAAAAGGTGCTACCTAGCCTGGCTGGCACCAGACCGATTCTCATTTCAGTTGACAAGGAGACTTGGTCTGGGGATGCTTTGTTCACCTATAATACCCAAGGGGTGTAACCAGCAGTGAGATTACAGTTTTTAAAAATGGGTATACATTAAACTCTGCAGACACATCTTTCTTGTAAACTAAACTGTGTAGTCAATTCCAAAAAAACGCCTAACCCCGTCAGTGCAGCCATTGGTGGAGTGCTACAACACAGCTAACTGTACTCCTCTGCTTATCATCATATAAAGCCCGCGGTTATAAGCGGTTGTGAATGGTTTCTGTGGTTTTGGTTGTTTGGAAACGAGCTTGGATGGAACGTTCGCTTGATGGATCTTACAGAGGAAAATAAAAATGCGCTCACAGATTTATCTGGATTCACACAGGTGCTACCGAAGGTCCTTCAACTTAAAGAGGAACTATGCAGGATTGGCGATTTCATCTCTGGTTTCGGTTTCGTTTTCGCTCGTTTTATGCTTGCATATTTCTCTGCAGAGCTTCCCCGACAGCTTTAGCGTGTATATTTATACATATATAGGCTATATATAAATATATAAATTGCAATCGTGGTTCTTCTTGTTCCTTACGCGTCTCAGACTTCCAGATGTAAACAAGGAGCGATCGTCTCCTGCAGAGCGGATAGGGACACTGGGGGCGGGAGGAAATATTACTGTTTTCGATTAAACTGGTCAGTCAAGCAAAACAACGATTTCTGAGCGATTTTATGACTATGAAAAAGTTGCATAAGGTCTCTTTAATGTTCTTTTGTCTTGTCATACCAGACTATATGGAAGTTGTACTGAAAAGCTAACCAAAATCTAACCAAAAACCTCTACTGTTTAAAAGACCCAAGCATATATAACATAACACAATCAGACTCCAGGCTGGCATGAGGGATGGCTGCCATCTGAGGTAAGGTTGTGCAGCTGGAGCTGAACAATGATGGCCAGGCTGATTGGTGACCCTGCTGTGTGTCTGCATGTACATAATGCTGTCCATACACACGCCTTTCATGTCCAATTAGTCCATCTTTTGTTTTCCTTCTGTTTCTCTCTCCCGATCTTCCACCACATTAACAAATTAGACCTGCAGACAACACATGGGTCTACAAGTGGGCCACGTGTTTGGACAACTCTGAATGATCTATTTTAGGCCAAGAGGAATGTATTGGTATCCATCCAGCAGGCCATGTTCAGCTTGCCCAGAAGAGAAGATTAATTTTGTCGATGATGATGAGAGAGAATTCAGCCCCCATTGAGAGGCTGACTGTTGTCTTCTTGACACAGGCAGCACAATGTCTGTATTTATCCCTAAGGATCAATAGGGACAGTGCGGTGTATCAGGATGGTGCTATAAGCATAGACAACTGAACTGACCATACATTCTAATAAAAACCTGTCACTTAAAGCACCATTCATAATTGCAGTACATTGCCTATAATTGATATAAATATTGAGTGAATTTAAGATTATATTAATATGTCATAGGGGACTTCTGACAACATATTTATCAAAGGGTCTCTAAACGATGATCCACTTCCCAGAGACTGTAGGCCAGAGATTGGTGTTTTCGGTGCATCCTTAGTGACACCTACTGGTTGAAGTATATGTAAGTGCTGGTTAAAGCAAAGATCTGAAATACTGAGTTGGTCTCTCCAGCGGCTTTCTAATGAGGAGACACAGCACTCAAAGTATTTCCCATAGAAATGTATGGGGTTGGTTTGTAACCGCCAACATAGCAGTCATCTATACATACTCCACCCATTCTGCCACCAACAGTTGGCATGTGAAAACATCGTGCCAATCATGTGACATGCTGTGAATACATTGTGCCAATCATGTGTTGTGATCTCGCAGCTGGGGCCAGGTTGGTTTCGTGAAGCCGTGGAGGGACTTAAAAGGGCTTTGGTCTCTCTCTTTCTCTCTGTGTGTGTGTGTCTGGGTCTGTGCATGTGAATGGGTGTGTTAAATGTGGATCTGTGTATGTCTATTGGTGGTGTGTGTGTGTGTGTGTGTGTGTGTGTGTGTGTGTGTGTGTGTGTGTGTGTGTGTGTGTGTGTGTGTGTGTGTGTGTGTGTGTGTGTGTGTGTGTGTGTGTGTGTGTGTGTGGGTGTGTGTGTGTGTGTGTGTGTGTGTGTGTGTGTGTGTTCCCAGTGCTGCGGGAGGAGAGATTTTTGAGCAGTGTGTGGCCTTCTCTGAGCTGGATGCGGAGCTGCTCCTGAGGCAGATCCTGGAGGGTGTGGCCTTCCTCGGTAGCAACAACATTGTGCACCTCGACCTCAAGGTACAGGAGCAGGGAACGTATACATGAATGTGCTTATGTTCCTCCTAGCTGCATAGTTGTTAAAATCAGGACTCATTTAACTAAGACAGTTTATTGGCATGTCTAGTAAGGTGGGAATTTAGGGAGCTGATAGAACTGAACCAAAACGGTTATTGAAACTGGGAGAAGAAGAAATGTTAGAAGTAAGTGATGCCAATAATTATTTCAATATGTTGAGTAACAATAGGATTTTTCTTCTGTGATGCAATGTTGGACTTTGTTAGACCACATGTCAGTATGTTAATTAGACAGACTGGGGAGGTCAGAGGTATTGTGGTCAGATGAGATCACATCAGAAGTGTGTGGAGCTTATAGAGACAGGAATGCAGAGGAGTGTAGGTTTTGCAGTCTGCTTGAAAGGTCTTTAATTTTCATAAGACTTCTCTTCTCGTTTACTGAGTGTGTGAATCCACACTCCTCTACCTTCCTAAGTTCTGTGTCCGCCCACTGCCTGCTCTGTGTCCATCTCGATCCCCAGCCTCAGAACCTCCTGAGCACGAAACCTCTGGGTGACATTAGAATCGTGGACTTTGGGCTGTCACAGGTGGTGAGGCAGCACCAGGAGCTGAGAGAGATCATGGGAACTCCAGAGTATGTGTGAGCGCGTGGCCACTCTTATTCAGCCGAAATCTGGCTGAACTGCAAAGCCGTGGTCTTTTCTGAGGAACACTACATTACACTGACGTGGTCCATCTCACACCAGTGTTTATGCCTGGTTTTACTTGGAAGACCAGAGTTGCTTGTTTTCTGTCTGTGTTGGAACCACACACTTCCTTGTATTGTATATGAAAGCAGAACCACAGGCACAGTGAATCACGTTGAATTCCTTATTCCATTTTAGCTCCTGAGGTTCTGAACTATGAGCCCATAAGCACCGCTACTGACATGTGGTCATTTTTGCGCCTTATTTTTTTAGACTAGGCTACTGTCATTGTATGAAGCAGCATGTCAAAACGTAATATTATTTCTATAAATAAGTATGTTTTTAATCAGCAGGTAAAAAAAATCACTGAACCTTTAATATTCGACAAATTCAACCATTTGTTAAAAAAGAAAAAAGGCACAAAATGAATATGCAGAAATAGAGAATGCCTTCTCAACAAACTGTGTATGCCTGCATGTGTGTATGCATGCGTCCTGAACAGGAGCATCGGCGTGTTGACGTACATCATGTTGCCCGGACTTTCTCCCTTCTTGGGTGAGGACAAGCAGGAGACATTCCTGAACATCTCCCAAGTGGACGTGTCCTATGCTGGGGAGGAGCTGGAGGCTCTGCATCCTGCAGCCATCCTCTTCATTCAGGCTCTCTTGCTCAAAGACCCACGGTGAGACTAGGGCTCTAGCGCCCTCTACTGCTCAGTGGTCTCCCTATAGGTTGCAGTTCAGGACAGGGCATTACTAGCGTGATTAGTTCAGCAACAGTAGCCCCACTGGACACTCACATTTTCAACTGTGTGATGCTGAAGTGAAGGCCAATGAAGCAACAGCAGAAAGGTTGTAACTGCTCCAGGACCTATGTTGTGCATCTAGGACAACGTGTGCTTTTACAAATAAGGTTTGTGATTTCTCTAACATTGTGTTAGTGTGCATGCATGTGTGTGTGTGTATTTAGGTCTCGTCTCTCCGCTGAGGAATGTCTCAGACATGGGTGGCTCAGAGGGCCAAAGGAGCAGACGCAGGCCAGAACAGAAGCCTGTTCCTGGGGAGACAAGCGGCTGCTCAGCCCTGAGAAAGCCCCAGCAGTGGAGGAGCTGATCGTAACGGCAGCATACACGCTGGGACAGTGCAGTCTAACTCGGAGGCCTTCAGCCAAGAGCCCAACCCTACAGCCACCTGCCTTAGGCTCAGTGAGCCATTTCACAGCATGCAAAATGCTATTTACTGAAGATACTGCTTTTGGGTTTTTAATGTTGTTACTCAAGTATGAATCACTATAACATACTGTTATTAATATATTTCACTTGTATTGTATTTGTGTCAGTTAAATTAAATTTCTAACAATATGAAGAGCATAAATTTAAATCACTGTCCACCAACAATTTAGCTATTCTAAACATTTGATACTGTTACAGTATATTGCATAAAATAAACATAAAAGTTACGTAATTATACTATGCTTGTCTTGATGGTGAAAAATATATAATTTAATGTCTCTTTCTTTCTCTGACTAAACTCCCGACATCCAAATCCAAACCGTTTTTAATTAAGGTAAAATTAAGAGACAGAAAACTGTATCTCCGATTTTTTTAATCATTTAAATGTTTTAAACATCACTTCAGCTGAGGGATGCCTGCATCATCTTTTACATTCAGGCGTCTTTTTTCATTTTCCGCCAGGTCCTTAGAGTTCTGTACATATCAATAGCCTTTCCATTGGCTGACATGCCATCTCACTGTAAGCTCTGAACCTGGTACCATATGGAACCATTGGAGGAGTCTGAGACACGCCAGTGTACAGTGCACAGCACAGT
This sequence comes from Sardina pilchardus, assembly GCF_963854185.1. Taxonomy (NCBI): domain Eukaryota; kingdom Metazoa; phylum Chordata; class Actinopteri; order Clupeiformes; family Clupeidae; genus Sardina; species Sardina pilchardus. Next base: position 7,109,254 of record NC_084995.1, read on the forward strand.
TCTGCACAGTTACACAGGAAAGTCACGGGTTGACACAGACGAAGTGTGGATTTGTTGAAAGCTGGTTCTGTCTCTGCAGTGGCCACCGGCTCTATTCACTTTTCTTTGGCTCAGTGAACACCTCGATGCGCTCACCCTCCCTGAGCTGCAGCACCACCTCCTCAAGGTTCCACCTGGTGGGGAAAAGACAGGAGAGATAGACTGGAGAGATAGACTGGGGAAATGTCGGACTTCATTTTGGACTATTATTAATAAGCAACAAGCCATTTGTTTGTTTTCTGCCAATAGTGAGAAACATAAAGAGGTCTTACGATTTGGTGTTGGGATTTGTGCTAGGGCCAAGATCAGAATAGACTAACTGGTGACAACTAGCTGAGACCTGGTATCACACGCAGACGCAGTAGATACTAATAGTTTGTTTACCGTAATAGCACCTTTGCTCCAAACACTAGCACTGATTAAGAGTCCATGGAAAGAGCACCCTAACTGATTACGAACCACATGATGACATTTATCGGGGGGATGAAGAGACAACACACTCTAACCTTTTCTTGAAAGGGTCTCTGACAGATGTGGCAAAGAGATAGCCACCCGTTTTGGATCCAGTCACTGGAATTTTGATCTGAAACAGCAAACAGTGTGTGTCACTACTACAGATAGGATGCCATTATTACAAATACCCTTAATCACTTTCAGAAGTACTCTGTGCTCATCAATTAAGTATTACTGTAACAACATCATGACATGTCAATGAGTAAAAAAGTCCAGAGGGTTTTTCCACTGTGTCCATCTTATCATCAGAAAGCCCACATTCCATTCCTCAGGGGTACGTGTTTCCAAAAATATTGCAGAACACGGTTAAATGACAGATCATTTTGAGCACTCACTCACTTTTCCTTATATAGTTAATTCTGACATGCACTGCAAGAGTCCTGTGTTCACATAAGAAACTACACTCATACCATGGTGGCCGTTTGAGTGATGCCTTGAGGACCCAAGTCAGGCAGTTCCGTACTGACCTGTGCCCTGTTGTGGTCCATGCGGTTGTATCGGTCAGTTAGGTGCAGGTTGTGGACCTTGAGTGGAGGGGCACCCAGACCAGCCATGGCTGTTGAGTGGCCATTCAGTTGTTCCAGGGCTAAGCGATAATACTCTGCCTGGGAAAAATTCTCTACATGCACAGATACATCAACAACAACAACAATCTATTTAGCGTTAAAATGATAAACACAGAGTTGCACTTCCGTGATGAAGTAGGCTAGCCAAAATAATCTGACCATCACATGAAGCTCCCAAATAATTCCCTTCATTATTATAAATGCCCCCAGATATTTCATAATTAACTTATTTAATTATGTGTAGGCTGCAGCCAATTCAAGATGATTTTCCTTTGTTTTCTATTTGAATTTATTTCATTGTAAACACTTACTCTGCATTAAATAGTACATCATTCCACAACCTCCTCCCGTCAGCATGGTCATGAATATGGCCATCTGGTTGAGGAGATTCACTGATCTTCCCATCTTGACAGGGTCAACGCTCCCCAACCCTTCGACTGAATACTTGTGTCAAGTTCAAGTTGTGTCAACCAAGGACAAATTGATCAGAAGCTCTGCAAGGCATTATGCAGCATTATGCAGCAGGCTTCAGGATTACATATCAAAACGAAAGTTTAGTTATACAACCAGTAAAGGATCCCTCAGAAACATCTAGCTATCAATGACAGAAGACATTCGAAACGATAGTTGATATAGAACAGCATAATGATACAAAACCACACTGCGTTTAACGTTACAAGTAGCACATTTAGCAAACTATCGTTAGCTATAAACCCCTCAGACGTTACATCAAATTAACATTGATTTAATATTAAGCCTTTTGGTAAAACTTAACATAATCATTCGCATAACAGCAGTGAAATACAGACCTACTGACCTACTATTCACGATTACATATCTGCTTCAGTCAGTGCATGGGTGCAGCCATCTTGGTTCTTCGAAATGAATGAAACAGACTTTTTTGGCAGGTTTTTAAGAATAATTCAGTGGGGATAAAATAACACATCTATAAATCATGAAATAGTTCAAACATTGTGAGTAAACGAAACCGACTGTTGTGGTATAACCTTCGGTAGAAAATATCCACGTGACCAGTTCAACAAAGTTACGTCACGCTCACTGTATCTTCACTACGCATGGAGCCATGTGAGAGTTATGAAAGTTGCCAACAGATTATTCAACTGCCGCACAAGCCTGTCTGGAAGACCGGGGAGTACGTACAGAGCCTTACTTCAAGTGATATCTTTGACGTTTTATAAAAAGAGGTAGGTGAGGCAATAAACATTTACAAAGCAACGTTAAACGGGTTTAATCATGTGTATGCCAGCTCGGGAAATTAATGTAGTTTCGCGTTCAGTGGTAATTTTGCAGTAGAATAATAGAGGGGTGCTTCAATGGTAACTAACACAGAAACAACATGACATATGCCATCGTTATCATGTCGTTATTTACTAAATGAACATCATTCTTAAAGAAAACTGGAATTCAGGGTGCAGCGGCGCAAGCGCAAGCAGATAAGGTACATTTACGTTTCCTCTGCTGCTGCTGTTAGCAGCACCTGGAGCATATCTGTGCATTGATGTAGAAGTTGTCCAGATATTATGGTCAAAGTAGCAAATATTGGTTGTGCAACATGCGTGCTTTCTGGGGACGGTTTCTTAGCCTATGTGCCTTTGTATGTTGTTAATTACCATAATGTTGTAGCCCCTATGGCTGGACCAGCGTCTCGCTATCAGGAAAAGAATCTTCGGTCACCGCCATTTGTCGCTTTACGGTTCCCATTGACTTCCATTGAACACATGTAGATGTAAACAAAACGTTTTTTTTAAAAATAAAAACATTTTCGCCTGACACATATACAGCAAGAATAACACAATTTGATTAACGCAATGTGGAGAAATTTAAAAGAGAACAAAAATATTACCTCCATGATCCCATTGACCTGGCGTCACGAAAAACGGCACGTTATTTCTTAAATGTCAGAGTAATGACATTCAAAAGCGCACATTAATAATACACCAGCATTCATAAAGGAAAGAAGTGTGAAAATAAAAAAAACATTTTATTACATGGATCACTCAAAGGACTTTAATGCCGATTTTCAATAGCGCAGCTTTTACAATAATGGGTGTTATATTACTTAACCACTAGATGGCAGCATGACACAGCAAGCATTAGTGGGCACTAGCATTAGTGCCATGACACAGCAAGTAAAGTGCGCTATGTCATGCTGCCATGTCAATGGACATGGGATCACGGAGGTAATGTTTTTTTGTTCTCTCTTAAGTTTCTCCACGTTGTGAAATGGTCAAATTGTGTAATTCTTGTTGTATATGTGTCGAGCGAAAATGTTGTTTATTATCAAAGTGAAATGGTGCACTGGCATAAGTCAGCGGCATTAGTTTAAAGGAATACGCCACCCAAAAATGAAATTAAGCCAGTCTCGGTCACCACCAGAGTTAGAACAGTAAAAAAAAACGATTAAAATCCGTCCGGGCATTGTCCTGCTTTTGGAGCAGCGTTTTTAGCTTATTTATCTTAGCACAGTTGCTGTAAATGAAGGGTGTCAGTTAGCACGTCCTCCAAAAAAGTGACCGAGACATCTAATTTTTTTTCTAAATATATCTTGGGAGACGTGTGTTCAGAACAAGTACAAATCATAATGCAAAATCGAACGAGGCTATTACCTGGGCAGATATTTACTTGGAACTATATTCAGCCTCATCACAGGTGAAGCACCGCTAGTCTCACGTTGCACTTGAAAACTCCTAACTTCGACTGGAACTTCACGGAATGGGATTCAAGTGCTGCTGCATGAGAACCTTGTGCCTATCTAGCAGTGCTTCGCCTGTGATGAGGCCGAATATAGTTCCAAGTAAATATCTGCCTAATAGCCTCGTTTGATTTTGCATTATGATGTGTACTCGTTTTTAACACATGGCTCCCAAGATATATTTAGAAAAAAATTTAGATGTCTCGGTCACTTTTTTGAAGGACGTGCTAACTGACACCCTTCATTTACAGCAACTGTGCTAAGCTAAAGCTAAAAACGCTGCTCCCAAAGCAGGACAATGGATTTTAACCGGGTTTTTTTCACTGTTCTAACTCTGGGGGTGACCGAGACTGGCTTAATTTCATTTTTGGGTGGCGTATTCCTTTAAGCACATAATTGACGTTTTGAACATGTTTTCAATGGAAGTCAATGGGAACCGTAAAGCGACAAATGGCGGTGACCAAAGATTCTTTTGCCGGATAGCGAGACGCCGGTTATGGCTGGGGCAGCCAAAGAGGGAGGGGGCTGGGGGCATGATGATGCCAACTGAGCAGGTATGGCAATAGGCCTACATATATAATATTTATTTAATATATTGGTATATTAAAGTATGATTAGGACTTTGCTGTTACCAGTCTCCTTTATCTCTGAAGGTATCCTCTATGGTAAAATGTTGACTGCAGGTGCATATTAGTCTGGTATTACATCTACTCCTGATTACTACTGAACTGTAAAATGAATAATAATAATAATAATAATAATAATAATAATAATAAAACATTTGTTGAAAGTGGCAGAAAATGTGAACCGTGGAAAAGTCGAAAGATTACATGAGATAGTTCACTAGAATATATCTTAATATAACTGCTTGATTAAATAAAAATGTGCAAATGCAGCAATGATAGATAACTTGCGTGAAAAGAATATTTACTTAGACTAGAAGTGTGTTTTTATTAAAAAGCTTAAAGTGTGGTTTTGTTTAGCTTTAGAATGTGTTTTTGCTTAATCCTTTAAAAAGCACGATTGTTTAGCCCTTAAAGTGTTTTAGTCAGGCTTATAAAGTAATGCTGTGTTAGAGTTTTAAGTTTGGTAGTTTCTGCTTAGGGCCATATGGGCCACATCCGAGTGCTGTGTTAGAGTTTTAAAATATTCTTTTCTCGCAAGTTATCTATCATTGCTGCATTTGCACATTTTTATTTGGTTTAGAGCAAGCTGGAATCAAGCAGTTATATTAAGACTATTATATATTAGTTTCAGCGTAGAGCCATGTATAGGCAACATCCGTGTGCTGTGTCAGTATTCTAAGTGTGAAGAGTTGAGGGAAGCCACCAGAAAGAGGAACAAGAAATAGACAAACAGCTGACTGTGATACCAGTGATAGATTCAGGTTCAGCTGGGCAAATATAAAAAGGTCCCGGGACCGGGGCTAGAGCACACGCTCTCCATCACCTCTTCTGTACTTCGCCGACTGAGAGCAAGAAGATTTTTTTTATTATTAAATAAAGTCAGAATCCTAACCCTTGGTTAGGGATTCTGTTAAAAGGCAGCAGAGTCCTTCTTCGAGTTTTCTTTTCCCTCCCCTGTGTCAACGAGAATATTGATCTCCTTGCAAGAATATTTTTTTTTTGCGAGAGGCGCACGCCTGCAAGGAGGCCGGAACGGGGTGAGTTGTCCGTTTGAAGGGCTTACTATCTAGACACTGTTAATGGGCAAACACTTACTGCACAATATACTGACATACACTGGAGTAGCGAACTCAGCTGTGTATTTAGGAAGGAAAGTCCTAGACACCAACGCGGTCACAAAACCAACCGGACTGTATTTAGCGGACATGTTTCTGTAATTAATTGACACCAGTTTGTATTTAGCGGACATGTTTCTGTAATTAAATAACACCAGATTGTATTCAGCGGATATGTATCTGTAGAAAAATTACACTGGACTGTATTTAGCGGACATGGTTCTGTAGAAAAATTACACTGGTCTGCATTTAGCGGGCATGGTTCTGTAAAAAAATTAATGTTCGGGGGCCTTTGCAAGGTCCGAAACCTGCACCATACAAGCAAAGATAAGGAAATCTGTTTTTAGTAACTAAAGTATGTAAAAACGGAGTACAAATTATCAATTAGATCTGTTATGCCATGAGTGCTATACAGATTTGTCCTTGAAAAAGCCCATATTGAATCACTTGGCCCTGTCATTAGAATTAGATTAAGTTTGTTGTATGTTTCCGGTGGGATAAGAGAAACTGTTTCCCCCAGCCGTGTTACACAACTTACAATTAGGAACCAAGGACCCCCTTAACCCCAGCTATTCACCCTCGTCACGAGGAGGAATTCCCAATCCCAAATAAGATTGACCAGTTGTCTTCTATATCATAGAAGTTTGCCACTAGAAAAGTTATATACGGTTGAATCTTTCTGTGACCACGAGGAATAGGTCCCCTTTGTCTCTCCACTGACGGGCGACAGCCTTTGTAAAAGGAGGAAGACTTTTAGAATCATTGTCACAGATTAGTTTATGCAGTAAATTGCCAAGTCCCCCTATAAGAAGAAAATCACATAATTAAGCACGTTTGCAGGTAATAAGGATTTTGATTCATAAAGGGAGAGAGCCTCTCCCTTGTATCAGTCCTTTCGTGCATCCTAAACCCATTGAAAAGGGACCTTTGCAACATACACGACACTGATAAATACTTCCTCTTTTTCACTGAGCAGTCGCCTCAAAGAGTTGAAAAGGGGGAAACCAGCTGTCTTTAGCAAGGCAGGAATCTCTTGTAGAGTCTAAAGATAGTATACACACACAACCATGTTAGCAGAGTGAGGGATTCACAGTAGTCTAAAAGATTCATATACAGTATGTATGCACACACCCTGAGTAGCGATCTCAGCTGTGACTATAGGAGCGGAGCCCTGTAATCATCAGATAGGATACAAAACACAACAATTACACACTTTTTTTTTACAAGAATAACCATACAGCTTGACAATTATTGTTACAAACAAATGAAAATTAGCTGTTGACTGTTCTGTCCACATTGCATATAAATGTATAGCCTATGTTTAGATAGTTTGTGACCATGAAATTGGACTAATTTCCCCATCACTGCTGTAACAGACAGTGTGCCCCTCAGTTTCTTGGCTTTGCGTGATAACATTAACTAATGCTACTGTCAACTGATAAGGGAAACGCCCCCAGGAGTCACTCATATACTGGGACGTTCCTTTTTAGGCTCTACTTTCGCAGTAAAACTTCCTTCTTTAGACTTTTTGACTAAGACATTTTCTCCCAGCTAACTTAACTGTAGTTCGCTCATCACTATGCGTGCTAATATTTATTGTAGGCAAATAATAAACATTGTAATATTGTCATGTCAGGAGGTGGGTCAACCAAGTATTTAAGAATAAAAGGAGGATAGACTGTCCAAAGTAGTAGGCAATTATAATAAGCCAGGCTCCGTGTTAAGCAGTCCATCCTCGCCAAAATTATTGTTGCCTGGCCTACATTTACTATTCACAATATTGAAAGGGGAGATAAAACAAATCAAGAGCATTTAATTATTAAAGTAGATCATCAATTGTACCATCTATGGTAAATAAAATTAATTCTCTGTGTAGATGCGTGTTGACTAACAGGTCATCCACAGGAGTGGCGTTTAGCCTGTCCTTTGGCCCACCATCTATTTGCTATAAGAAAAAAACTGGCATGCGGCCAAAGTTACTTGCCGACTCCTGCTATTGGAACATGGTTCTACCTGGATTGTACCTACTGTAGCTTTGGAAAAGGTGTCTGCTTACAGTTTTTCTCAGTCGCTTTGGTACAACTCTCGAATCATCCTTGAGATTTGCTGAACAGTAAGTGCATTTTTTCAAAACAATTTGTACAAATAGCAAAACATGGATTACCAGCAAAAGCCAGTTTCTTGCTCGAAATCCTTGCTCAAAATCAATGAACATGTCAGTGCATCAGAAATGACAAGTCCTTGTGTTACTGTGTACGGATAAGACAGTCAAATGGCTTAGTCATGTTGTCAGTATAGCAGTGTACTCTGAAGGGATGTTGTGGCTTAAGTTTTGATGACAATGTTTGTAAATTGTAGGTTACACCTTAGTGTATGTGGGAGTTTGATCACAAGAGACTGGACAAGATTCACATTTACTATTTTTTTTACTGTAATTTGTTAACAGACCATGTCATTGCGATACAGATAGGAAAAGACAGCACTGCATAGTCGAAAGTAGCCTGGCTGACGCGACCACATCTCAATGAGATTGAAATCACCGTGCAAGGTAGGATGGGAACACCCAGGCTAAGTCGAAAGGGGAAAAAAATTAAAAAGAAAGTAGAAATGTGACCATAGGACAAACTCCTTAGGGTAAACTGTACATGCAGTGCTGTAGGAATTACAGTGCAGTCTTCCTACACCTCCTGACGTTCCTGTCTTTTATGCCACAAATTTTCATATGACAACACATCAACCATTTTGCATTTAAAGATTTAGGCTATGAACTGATGCCTAAATGTTGTGGGGGTGAGACTATTCAGCAGAGAATTGTTCATAATAATTTGCATGGATGTACCAAAACATTTGCAACTTGCTCAAATAAATGAGAAGCTGCTTTTTTGATGTGCACAAGTGACACAATGATGTGGTGATTGAACAGGTGGTTTTGAGAATTTCAATTCTGATCTGAGAAATGTACCAAAGTGACTGAGAAAAACTGTAATAGAGGCTGTGTGATTTAAGCAACATATTAAACAGAGTTCTCCTGCAACCTGTGACTGTGGTGCTGTGTCCTGTAGGCGACATGTGTAACCTGTGACTGGTGCTGTCCTGTAGGTGACATGTAACCTGTGACTGGTGCTGTGTCCTGTAGGTGACATGTAACCTGTGACTGGTGCTGTGTCCTGTAGGTGACATGTAACCTGTGACTGGTGCTGTGTCCTGTATGTGACATGTAACCTGTGACTGGTGCTGTGTCCTGTAGGTGACATGTGTAACTTGTGACTGGTGCTGTGTCCTGTATGTGACATGTAACCTGTGACTGGTGCTGTGTCCTGTAGGTGACATGTGTAACTTGTGACTGGTGCTGTGTCCTGTAGATTACATGTAACCTGTGACTGTGGTGCTGTGTTCCGTAGGTGACATGTTTGGTGTAGTGGTCGTGGGCATTGGGATAGCGGGCCGGGTGAGAATCCGTGACCTGCTGGCTCCACTGCCCTCCAGTGCGGCAGAGAAGATGAGTGTGAAGGGATTTGTCTCCAGGTAACTCCCGTGCTCATGGTGTCCTTAAGCTCTTTGGTCTATACTCTGAACTCAAACATGGTCTCACATACATGTACAAAGTCTACAAACACAGCCCTTAAACATATTACACATTAGTCACTTCCCACACACAATTTCTGGAAATATGACATGATGCCGTCAGCATTTCTGTTCATGCTTTTGACAGTCAAAGTCTGCTGTGGTTGTCAGTTCACAATAATCAGTCACGACATACTAACCATACTGAAGAGATGATGAAACCAATGTTGCATTAAGAGACTACTCTGGCTATCACCAGACTAAGCTCAGTTTTGGTGGATAAACCAGGTTGTGATTGGTTCCAGCAAACGTGGATAGGAAGCAGGAGAGATAAATGTGCAGGTTTCCAGCCTGAGCTGTGAAATACAATTGTTGACAGATCGGACCAATTTTGGCCAGATGTTATGTTCAACTGATGCACTGTAGCGGTCAAATACTGCCCAGGCCAAAGAGGGACAAAGCTATTTCCTTATGACATCTGTCTGAAACCACTGCCTACATTCACTTGTCTGCTGCTTAGATTTTGAAAGACTGAACACCGGAACTGCCACTATGCATATCGAATGTTGTGTAATTAGTGCTTAACCACTTCATCCTTCTTTTCATGTTTGTTCAATGTATCTTAGCTGGAACAGTTATCTACATCAGAGGTTCTCAAATGTTTGTTCTAAGGACCTCCTGTGGGGGAGAAAATATGTGAAGGACCCCCTCATGATCATAAAACTTGCCCCACATGCACATGCCATTTGTATTCTGTGAAGATGTGGCGAGGTTATTCACTGATATGATTCAGTGTTTTTTGGCAAGCGTGTAACTTGATCTGTTTTTTGTCTTGACAACATCGTCTGAGTCAAACGTTTCTCCACGTTCATCATCTACGCTAGCTAGTTGGCAAATAAATACACCTGTTGACTTTGGACAAAGGCATCATAAATTAACATACTGTATGTTTAGTGTAACATAAACTCCATATTCTATTTGGATGAACCAACCCTGTCCCCTACTCCCGACATATTCTATCTGTCTGTTGGTAAATGGTGCCAAAGTCCTGAAGCTGTACAATTCATGCTCAGTCTCCAGAGATGGAAAACACAAGCCAACTAAGGGCGTAGCTGACTGTGTTTTTAGCATCCTTTCCCAGCACTGATGTTGTCCACTGTGCCTATGTGTAGGAGAGAGCTGGGGCTGGAACAGGGCGTGAAGCAGATCTCCCTGGAGGAGGCGACTGAAAGAGAGGACATCCAGGTGGCCATGGTGTGCACAGAGAACTCCTCCCACGAGGAGCACATCAGGCAAGGGCTCTCTCCGTCTATCTCTCTTTTTCTCTCTCCCAGTCTCTCTCTTTCTCTCTGTCTGTCTCTTCCTTTTAAAGTGGTATTCTAAAATGGGCAAATACAGAAGAGGGAATCAGGGAGATCATGGGGATGTGATCTGTGTTTGCGATGGTGCCAGCCCTAACACACAGGCCAGCCTCTCCTCGGCCCTGATAGGGGAGCTGATGGAGGGGAGAGCTTTAGACAAAAGGCCCAGTGTTCATGGACTCAGCTGTGAGGGCTCCCCTCCGGCTCCTGTTCCACTTGCTCACTTAAATACCAGCCCTGTGGTTTAGGAACGGCACATCACTTCCAAGCGCACAATGTACCGAAATGTAGCAGACCGTTGCTTTGGCTCACTGTTTTTTTTTTTTAAATTAGGGCCTGAGCACCGAGGTGCGGCCGCTGAAGCGCCTGCACCATAGGTGCAAGGCCCTATTGTTTTTGCTCAGATTAGATTTCTTCCGGGCCACGTTTTGCCTTTTTTCACCAACTTGGCATGCTCTAAAACTCTTGAAATATGGCAGCTATGTGTGGAATTGGTAACGCTACTCAGCGACAGAGCTCTGGCCAAGGGTGTGGCTCAGGGACTCTATAGCACCACCTAGCACGTTGTCTGTTGTGGTTGACACACATACATTCACGGAAATGGCCCAGATTTGGTGGGCATATGTATTGTATGAATCTGAACAAGTTTTACATTTAAACTATGTAGTGAATCTAGAAGATTTTGAGTTATGATTATGATTTTTGCACATCACATATTTTGAAACACTTCTCCTAGACGGTTTATTGAAAACATGACATAGTTGACACATACATTCACAAAAATTAAACAAATTTGGTGGGCATGTGTGTTGCTCATGCACATGTCTACCAACACGCACATGTTGCTTTGTTAGATTCCAAAATGTCTCAGGTCCTCACCGCAGGTGCTCGGGCCCGCCATTGCCGCTTGCAGCTATATTTCTTCTTGTTATTATTGAGCAGTATACCTCATATATATGTAGTTCAAAGATGTGGAAGTAGGTTTAGTATTAGGATTTGGTTAGGTGCTGGATATATTGTTCCATGATTGCACTGGCCTGTAGGCAGTGGCACATAGTATTGTGTGACTCGTACTGTAGATGTGTTAAGATCCATTTGATTCTGGATCACAGATGACCTTTAACAGAGGTAATGGGAGAGGCCTAATTTTCAGTGGATGGCCGTGAACAGTGTTTGTATGGGATATGGGTTTCCCATGGTGATGCAACTGCAAGCTCTCTTATACAACCATGCATGTCAACAAAAACATGTTCTATAACAGCAGAACAATTTTAGCCACCCGAAGACTTTTGTTACAGTTTAGCTATTGGTGTGTTATTGTACCATGTAATAGGAAGGAAAGGGTATTTAAATAGTATCAAAATGTTTTTTTGAAATATTATGTGGTTTCCTTATACATTAGTCATGATATAATATTATCTGAGTAATGCACAAAAATGCCTGTTAGAATTCCACTCCACTGTTAAGTGTAACACTATAATGGCCATCAAAGTATGCACAGTATGTCAGCCTTTCAATTAATAGTTAAAGGAGAAATCTGGCAAGTTTTCATTTAGACCTCTGTTTCTCGAAGTCACTGAGTACTAGCCTGACTCTCGCCAGACCCTTGTAGTTCCGCCATGCTCCACCAGAGGCGTTTCGCTGAGCTCCACTCAAGGGTCTGGACGCGAGGGCAATCCAAACTCATTCCAGTGATCAAAAAATGATCAACCAATCAGGAGCGCCGAAGCGAGTGTTTGATTCAAAAAACAATGGCGGCACACAGCGAGGAGTCTTGTGCTGACATTGATTCTGCTATTTCAACCGTTTTGTCGAATCTATCGAGTATTCATTCTTTAAAAGATTAACAGAGAATAGTTTTGAAGACATTTATTGGTGCAAGGATGTTTTTACTCTTCTTCCGACCGGGTTTGGCAAGAGCTTGAAGAAGCCTAGCACGTCATTCAAGATAACAGGCAAGTGGTTTATCAAATCACATGCGAGGATGTTTTACAAGGACCCGCCTTCATAAATACATCTCCTATCGAGAAGTCCCAGATCCTTGTGTGAAGCAGACAGCGAACTACAGGATCTGGCGAAAGTCAGGTTAACTGAGTACTGTCAGTACAAACAAAAAAGCGAAAACATGTGGTTTTACCTAGCTCAAGTTGCTACAGCCAGTAGCTAAGGCAGCCTGGTAATTATAGCACTACACTCTTGGGGCATGTCCGTGAGCTCCCATTTACATACTCACAGAGTGCGACGTAAAACCGATTGTTTAAGGTTTTTTATACCGACAGCTGGATTTCTCCTTTAAATCCTAGTTTATGATATTAGGAGGCATCATTTCTCAGTGTAAAAGTGTATGTGAATGTGTATGAGAATAAAGGCCAATTCGCAACAAGCCAGAACCACTGAAGTAGACGGTGTCAGTTGTGAGGGAGTGTGTCATGACTCGCTCCCTGTGTGGTTTGTAATGATGTGTGTTGTCCTGTGCTGTTGCTGCAGGAGGTTTCTGGAGGCAGGGAAGCACGTGGCTGTGGAGTATCCCATGACCCTTAACTACAAAGCCGCAGCTGAACTCCACGACCTCGCCCAGCAGAAAGGTCAGTCAGACAAGGGTCACTATAGAAACAGCTCTGTGTGTGTGTGTGTGTTTGTGTTTGTGTGTGTGTGCCAAATAAAAATACTCTCAGGACTAGTTTCCCATATATGAGTTAAGTGTATCCCTAGACTAAATGAAAAGCTTTTTAGTTCCATGAACAGGAAGCTGGTTGTCAGTGTCAACAGTAAATGTTGTCACTGATTTGTGTGTATGTGTGTGTGTGTGTGTGTGTGTGTGTGTGTGTGTGTGTGTGTGTGTGTTCTCTACTGCACCTGCCAGGTTTGATCCTGCACGAGGAGCATATTGAGCTGTTCACTCCGGACTTTAAGCAACTGAAGAAGGATGTGGCTGGGAAGAAACTGGAGGAGGGCTCCCTACACTTCACAGGTACACCAAAGTACACTGTCCTGCTGAAAAAAAAATGCTCTGAAATAGATAATAATAAAACAAAAATCAAGTGTGACTCGATTCGAATCAGTTGGCAGAAAATTATGCTGTGACTGAACAAACATCCAATAGCCAAGATCCAAGGAGGATGTGTATTTTTTTTAAGACCGTAGTTCATCTACGCATCATCTAAGCACAGTTGATGTGTGCACATATGACTCTCCACACACTGGATGACCACACACCTGGCTGATGCGCCCCCTTTCTCTGTGGTCTCCTGCAGGGGGTCCTCTGAAGGCCGACTTCGGCTTCGCCGCCTTCAGCGGCATCGCCCGCCTCACCTGGCTGGTGGACCTGTTTGGCGAGCTGAGCGTGAGCTCCGCCAGCCTGGTGGAGGACAAGGAGAAGAGCTACATGAAGATGACCGCGCAGCTGCAGACCATGGAGCACAAGTAGGTGGCCCACACGGGGAACGAGGGACCTTAGAAGCGCATAGGCCGAGAAATGGAGGACATTGCTTAGCCACAAATTAAGTAAGGGATAACGGCCGACGAGGTGACCGATTCGATGGAAATAATGGCTAGGTGGAGGTCTAGAACTCCGGCGACGTGCGAAGCAAACCATCGAACCGGTCGACCTCGAAGGCCGTTATCCCGCTTATCTCCCGTTTGTATTCATAACCTGTATATTTAGAACATAGTTTTATTACACCGTTGCGTCCGTTAACATCGCTAAAACTGTCTTGACTGTGGGACTACTTTCTGCCACATATCAACTTTCTACTTGCAGGACAAAACTGCCGTTACTAGTTCTAAATGGATGGTTGCTATGGCCAAAAGCCAGTCGTTAGTTCTAAATGGCTGGTTGCTACGGCCAAAAGCCAGTCGTTAGTTCTATCTCTCCCGTTGTCAAGCGGGCATATCCCAGGATTCTGATTAACTTTAACTTTGAAAGATCGCTACTTTTATAGCCTACATGGCATAAACTAGCTACAATCCACCTCCGTCATGCTACAATGTTACTATGGTTCTGCACGTCTGTATTTCAGCTTGGATGCAACGTGACAGTTCATTTACAGTTTTTTTCAATCGCTAACAAGCGTTTGTCCATTCATTTGACACATTTTCAAAACTCTAAACACAGACTCACACCTACAAAACACAATTGGCCAAATGGATCATTTTCCTCTCAAAAGCACATTGCGTGTTGTTACACCACATTTTGTTACATATACACTAACTCGTCATTTCTCTGCACACACTAACTTTACCAAAACACTGGAAACCTGACTCAAAATGAAGTTATTTTGTCAAAGAATGAAGCTTGTTTTCACTTCACAAGATACATGCAGTCAATCAGAGTACACTAGGTTTCAAAATACTGGCCACTGTTGACATTACAAAAACTGCATAGACTTTTATGTTTCAGTTTTACAGGTATTTGCATGCAAAACATGCAATCCAGCATTTTTACCCTACATTTATTGGTTGGGAACTGTATGTCCAGATGTAATGTTCACATTCAAATGCATTCCAATAAAAAGCAAATCTTTTTTTTTTTTTTTTACTGTTCACTAGGCCTACAGGAGGTGCAGTATAAATATTGTTTACAGTAGACTATGATAGAACAGAAAAAGTTGTAAAGCATTGCAGTGAACAAAATATCCATGAAGCACAAGAGCATCCTGAACAAAAAACAACAGCAAAAAGCCCAGATACAAAAAAAAACACAATAATATAGCCGCAAGCGGCGATGGCGGGCCCGAGCACCTGCGGTGCGGAGACCTGTGAAATTTCGGAATCTAACAAAGCAACATGTGCGTGGTGGTGGGCATGTGCATGAGCAACACACATGCCCACCAAATTTGGTCAATTTTCCTGAATGTATGTGTCAACCACAACAGACAACACGCTAGGTGGCGCTATAGAGTCCCTGAGCCACACCCTAGGCCAGAGCTCTATCTGTGACTATCGATAGCAATAACGCACAAGCCCACCAAATTTGGTTCATTTTCGTGAATGAGTGTGTCAACCACAACAGACAATGCGCTAGGTGGCGCTATACAGTCTCTAAGACACCCTTGGCCAAAGCGCTGTCTCTGAATAGCTATAGCAATATCACACATGCCCACCAAATTTGGTTCATTTTCCTGAATGTATGCGTCAACAACAACACACAATCTGCTAGGTGGCGCTATAGTCCCTAAGCCACACTCTAGGCCAGAGCTCTGTTTCTGACTAGCGACAGTAATAACAAACAAGCTCACCAAATTTGATGCATTTTCGTGAATGTATGTCAACCACAACAGGTAACACACTAGGTGGCGCTATAGAGTCCCTAAGCCACACCCTCGGCCAGAGCTCTGTCTCTGAATAGCTATAACAAAACACATGCCCACCAAATTTGGTTCATTTTTGTGAATGTTTGTGTCAACCACAACAGACAATGTGCTAGGTGGCGCTATAGAGTCCTTAAGCCACACCCTAGTCCAGAGCTCTGTCTCTAACTAGCAAAAACAATAACACACGAGCCCACCAAATTTGGTTAATTTTCGTGAATGTTTGTGTCAACCACAACAGACAATGCGCTAGGTGGCGCTATAGAGTCCTTAAGCCACACCCTAGGCCAAAGCTCTGTCTCTGACTACCGATAGCAATAACACACAAGTCCACCAAATTTGGTTCATTTTCGTGAATGTATGTGTCAACCACAACAGACAACGCACTAGGTGGCGCTATATAGTCCCTATGCCACACCCTAGGCCAAAGCTCTGTCTGTGACTAGCCATAGCAATAAGACACAAGTCCACCAAATTTGGTTCATTTTCGTGAATGTTTGTGTCAACCACAACAGATAACATGCTGCTAGGTGGCGCTATAGAGTCCCGAAGCCACACCTTAGGCCAGAGCTCTGTCTCTGACTAGCGATAGCAATAACACACAAGCACACCAAATTTGGTTCATTTTCATCAATGTATGTGTCAACCACAACAGACTATGTGCTAGGTGGCGCTATAGAGTTCCTAAGCCACACCCTAGGCCAAAGCTCTGTCTCTGACTAGTAGTAGCAATAACACACAAGTCCACCAAATTTGGTTCATTTTCGTGAATGTTTGTGTCAACCACAACAGATAACATGCTGCTAGGTGGCGCTATAGAGTCCCAAAGCCACACCTTAGGCCAGAGCTCTGTCTCTGACTAGCAGAAGCAATTCCACATGTAGCTGCCAAATTACATCCAATTCCTAACCTTTTTTCTGCCTATAACACCAACTTCCTGTTTCTTAATAAAACGCCATAATTCAAACCTTCGCCATTTCAATATACTTCAAAAATTCAAAAATCTGGTCGCAATTCCTCTCGGGCAACCCCTCAAGATCATTTTAGTGCTGATATGACATGATTTCGATAAACCGTCTAGGAGAAGTATTTCAAAATACGTGATGTGCAAAAATCATAATCATAATCATAACTAAAATTCCTCTAAGATTCACTATATAGTTTAAATGTAAAACTTGTTCAGAATAATACAACACACATGTCCACCAAATTTGGTTCATTTCCGTGAATGTATGTGTCAACCACAGTAGACGGCGCGCTAGGTGGCGCTATAGAGTCCCTGAGCCACACCCTAGGCCACAGCTCTGTGTCTGAGTATCAAATGCAATTCTACATATGCCAGCTAAATTGCAAGAGTTTTAGAGCATGCCAAGTTGGTGAAAAATGTTACTGGTAAGATAATTATACTATAAATATAGCCGCAAGCGGCGATGGCGGGCCCGAGCACCTGCGGTGCGGAGACCTGTGACATTTCGGAATCTAACAAAGCAACATGTACGTGTTGGTGGGCATGTGCATGAGCAACACACATGCCCACCAAATTTGGTCAATTTTCCTGAATGTATGTGTCAACCACAACAGACAACATGCTAGGTGGCGCTATAGAGTCCCTAAGCCACACCCCAGGCCAGAGCTCTATCTCTGACTATCGATAGCAATAACGCACAAGCCCACCAAATTTGGTTCATTTTCGCGAATGTGTGTGTCAACCACAACAGACAATGCGCTAGGTGGCGTTATACAGTCCCTAAGACACCCTTGGCCAGAAGCGCTGTCTCTGAATAGCTATAGCAATAACACACATACCCACCAAATTTGGTTCATTTTCGTGAATGTATGTGTCAACCACAACAGACAATGCGCTAGGTGGCGCTCTAGAGTCCCTAAGCCACACTCTAAGCCAGAGCTCTGTCTCTGACTAGTGGTAGCAATAACACACAAGCCCACTAAATTTGGTTCATTTTCATGAATATATGAGTCAACCACAGTACACAACGCGCTACGTGGCACTATAGAGCCCCTAAGCCACACCCTAGGCCAGAGCTCTATCTCTGTATCCATATTTGTAGTTCAAATTTGAGATGATAACCAGTGTGTTGATATGGTGTACTGTAAATCATGCATCTGTAAGGCTTACATCAATATCTTTGCTTCAGATCATTGAATTCATAAAACCTGTTGCTGTTTTTAATGTGTGTGTGTGTGTCTTGATGTAAACAAAACGTAACTAAGTCATGATTGTTTGACTTTTCTGTATTCTGGTTATTACATGCTATTCCAACCAAGCATTTTTGTGAGGATAAGAACCACTTTAGTGGTGGACTGGTTGGGGATTGAACCGGCAACCCTCCTGTTACAAGCCCCAAGCCCTAACCAGTAGGCCACGGCTGCCTCAACGGGGGGGGGGGGAGAGTGTGTGTGTGTGAGTGAGAGTGTGTGTGTGTGTGTGTGTGTGTGTGTGTGTGTGTGTGTGTGTGTGTGTGTGTGTGTGTGTGTGTGTGTGTGTGTGTGTGTGTGTGTGAGTGAGTGAGTGAGTGAGTGACCAGGAGTCCCTAAGCCACACCCTAGGCCAGGGCTCTGTCTCAGTCTAGAGGTAGCAACACACAAGCGCACCAAATTTGGGTCACAGACTACAGGTGCTTGGGCCCATCCATGCCCCTTGCGGCCTTTTTCTGTCTTAAAAGACACCCCAATTCAAACATTCACCATTTCAATATACTTCACAATTCCTCTTGGGCAACCCCTCAAGATCATTTTACTGCTGATATATGATTTGATAAACCCTTGGTTTGATTCGATAAACCGTCTAGGACTAGTGTTTCAAAATACATGACTTTACTGTATTCTGGTTATTACATGCCATTCCAACCAAGCATTTTTATGAGGATTAGAACTTGGGTCTGACTTAGTCAGTCCCCAATTCTATCACAAAAATGACTTGACCTGAGTAAAATCTTTATACACATGATCTTTTCTTTACCTTTTACTTTGCATCACACTGTCATTCTTGACTCTGTGTGTGTGTGTGTGTGTGTGTGTGTGTGTGTGTGTGTGTGTGTGTGTGTGTGTCTGTGTCTGTGTGTGTGTGTGTGTGTGTGTGTGTCTGTGTGTGTGTGTCTGTGTGTGTGTGTCTGTGTGTGTGTGTCTGTGTCTGAGTCTCTGTGTGGAAAGCGGGGGA